>NC_092110.1:36978372-37050872 GCF_045679555.1 Salvelinus alpinus | reverse complement strand
CTTTTAGCAAATGTATTGAAAATGGTGTACAGATCTAATTTCCAAAAGTATTCACAGCCCTGAATCAATACATGTTAGAATCACCTCGGGCAGCGATTACAGCTGTGAGTCTTTCTGGGTAAGTGTCTAAATCAAATCAACTTTTTTTCCTATTAGACACATACACATTTAATTTGGATTTTTTTACCCCTTTTTCTCCCCAATTTTGTGGTATCCAATTGGTAGTTACAGTCTTGTCCCATCGCTGCAACTCCCATACGGACTCGGTCAAGAGCCATGCATTATCCGAAACGTGACCCAACCGAGCCGCACTGCTTCTTGACACAACGCCCGCTTAACCCGGAAGCCAGCCGCACCAATGTGTCGGAGGAAACACCGTACACCTGGCGACCGTGTCAGCGTGCATGTGCCCGGCCCACCACAGGAGTTGTTAGAGCGCGATGGGACAAGGACATGTCCCTGCCGGCCAAACCCTCCCCTAACCCGGACGACGCTGGGCCAATTGTGCTCCGCCCCATGGGTCTCCCGGTCGCGGCTGGTTGTGACAGAGCCTAGACTCACACCAGGATCTCTAGTGACACAGCTAGCACTGCGAGGCCTAGGACCACTGCACACCTCGGCAGGCACACATACCCATATTTAGCAGATGTTATTGCGGGTGTAGCGAAATGCTTGTAAAGAGCTATGCACACCTGGATTGTAAAATATTTGCAAATGTTTCTTACAAAAAATCTTCAAGCTCTGTCAAGTTGGTTGTTGATCATTGTTACACAGTCATTTTCAAGTCTTGCCATAGATTCTTAAGCCGATTTAAGTCAAAACTGTATCTAGGCCTCTCATGAACATTCAATGTCATCTAGATAAGCAGCTTCAGTGTATATTTGGCCTTGTGTTTTAGGTTATTGTCCTGCTGAAAGGTGAATTTGTCTCCCAGTGTCGGTTGGAAAGCAGACTGAACCAGGTTTTCCTCTAGGATTTTGCCTGTGCTTAGCTCCATTCCGTTTATTTTTATGTTTTGTATTTGCCCCAAACATAAGGCTTTGTATTCAGGACATAAAGTTAAATACTTTGTTCCATTTTTTGCAGTTTTACTTTAGTTCCTTATTGAAAACAGAATGCATGTTTTGGAATATTTGCATTCTGTATAGGCTTCCTTCTTTTCACTCTGTCAATTAGGTTAGTAATGTGGAATAACTACAATGTTTTTGATCCATCCTCAGTTTTCTCCTATCACATTGGCCTCATGGTGAAATCCCTGAGAAGTTTCCTTCCTCTCCGGAAACTGAGTTAGGAAGGAGGTCTGTATCTATGTAGTGACTGGGTGTGTTGATACACCATCCAAAGTGTAATTCATAACTTCACCATGCTCAAAGGGATATTTAATGTCTGCTTTTCTACATTTATTTACCCATCTGCTAATAGGTTCCCTTCTTTGCGAGGGATTGGAAAACCTCCCTGTTGTATGTGGTTGAATCTGTGTTTGAAATTCACTGCTCGACTGGGGGACCTTACAGATAGTTGTACGTGTGGGATAGAGAGATGAGGTAGTCATTCAAAAATCATGTTAAACACTATTATTGCACACAGAATCCATTCAACTTATGTGACTTGTTAAGCAATTTTTTTATCCTGAATTTATTTACGCATAACAAAGGGGTTGAATACTTATTGACTCAAGACATTTCTGCTTTTGGGGCGGCAGGTAGCTTAGTGGTTAGAGCGTTAGGCCAGTAACCGAAAGGTGGCTGGATCAAATCCCCAAGCTGACAAGGTAATAATCTGTCGTTCTGCCCCTGTTCCTAGGCCGTCATTGTAAATAAGAACTTGTTCTTAACTGACTTGCCTAGTTAAATAAAGGTTTAAAAAAAGATAGATATAACTTTTTTTTTGTTAATTTGTATAAATGTCTAAAAACATATTTCCACTTTGACATTACGGGGTATTGTACGTCAGTGACCCAAAATCTCAATTTGATACATTTTCAATTCAGGCTGTAACACAACAACATGTGGAATAAGTCAAGTTATGTGAATACTTTCTGTTGGCACTCCTTGACAAGCCACCCATTAAAATAGATCGAGAGTTAGGCAGAGTGTGATGCCGCGTGTGAATGTAACTCTTAACGTGAAGGGTTTTTGTTCCAGTTACTTGCATATTATTTTGTTTCATATTTGCATATACAATGCCTCATTGGTTAGAAAAAAAATTGCAGTTGTGTTCTAAAAATGAGTTGTAGGTCTCTGTACAGCGATCTTAAAATATCACTAAAGTGATATCAAGTTATAAAAACTTAACGTTGCAAATGTATAATTCAAGTTCTGTCAAATGTATAATTCAAATGTAAATAGTAAAGGATTAGAGGTTAGCTGACGGTGGGGTCTTTGTTGTTTTTAGCAATGGAGGGACTGAAGAAAGGAGTAGAAAGGAAGAGTTACTGAGGGAGGGAGTGGGAGGACAGAGGCGATGAGAGACCCCCTTCTCAGTGGAAGTGGGCCCGAAGAGACACCCCTCTGACACATCTGTTTGCTTGTGCTCATGCATGACTGCACTCACACGTGCGCACACTCACACACACACACACACCCCACGTATGTGCACGTACACATGCACCAGACAGGCAGGCAGGCAGGCAGGCAGACAGACAGACAGACAGACAGACAGACAGACAGACAGACAGACAGACAGACAGGCAGGCAGGCAGGCAGGCAGGCAGGCAGGCAGGCAGACAGACAGACAGACAGACACTTGCATTGGTTTGTTGGTTTCTGTCTCTGAACAGTCTGTATTGCAGTTTCAAGGAGTGAAAAGGGAGCACCACTTTCTGCATATCTATTGATGTCTATTGACATATTTTCCCTTTTCTATTAACACCTGGTAGTGGAGCTGAGCTGCAGAATTGATCTGTTTTGATGGGGCCGTTCACACCTCCACACGCTCAGAGAATTCCCCAACCTCCATTAGTTTTACCCGGCTGGGATGATGGTTTCACTCATTTCAGATGTCTTTATTCCTTCAACTAATAGCACTCTCAAGTCTCCTCAAATTCTTCTTAAGTGTTGTGTTCATCCAACAGAGTGTGACAGGTCGGTCGGTCCGACAGAGGCATGGTCAACCACTCAGCCTGTTACAAGAGAAAGGGAAACTCTCTCTCTCTCTCTCTCTCTAATCTTTTACTGATGGTTTCTCTCTCCTCTGATGTTCCTACTGCTTCCACGCACAGCACCCAAGTCTCTCTCCTCCAATTCTCCTCGAATCCCAATGTTTATCATAGAAATGCATAGAGGGAGTATTCCCTCTGTAAGGTTTTACAAGATGTTCTCACACACAGCACCCAGGTCTCTCTCCTCATCTCATGCTCATTTAAAAGGAAGGACAAATTCCATCTCACTGTATTTGTTTAACTGAATGCTTGCTTCTCTAGGCTAAAAGACAAGGTCCTGGGGCCTCATGTCTTCAAGGTTCATCAATAATGTTGGCCCTCAGGGATGAATAACGTTTATTGAACTGAATTGAATTATTTTTTAGTCAAGGTACTCTAATGCAGGGTTTCCCAAACTCGGTCCTGGGTCCCCCCGGGTGCACGTTTTGGTTTTTGCCAAGGCACTACACAGCTGATTCAAATAACCAACTCATCATCAAGCTTTGGTTATTTGAATCAGCTGTGTAATGCTGGGGCAAAAACCAAAACGTGCACCCAGGCACTCCACAAGAAAATTTAAATCAAACAGTATTCTAATGTATTTAAGATGCAAGCAGAGGACAAGAGGAGGGGGACTACTGAAAATAACTAATATGTTAATATCACTGCTAATGATAATATCACTGCTAATGAGAGAGAAAGAGAGAGAGGGGCAGATAGAGAGAGTCCCACACCTTAAAGGATAGGCCGTTCATGCCCAGGGAGAGGTGATAAAAGGTGAACGACTACCTGTCAGAGGCTTTATTGTGCAAAAGACCTCTCTTTCACTCTCTTTCTTTTTCGTTCTCCTTCGCCCACATTCCATCTCTTTCTCTGAGATTGTTGCAGGTGCCATCATTCCCTAAGATGTCCTTGTCCTTCTCTCTGAGAGGTGGGTGTCTGACAGTCAGTAACTAAAGGGTGGTGGGTGTCTGATAGTCAGTAACTAAAGGGTGGTGGGTGTCTGACAGTCAGTAACTAAAGGGTGGTGGGTGTCTGACAGTAACTAAAGGGTGGTGGGTGTCTGACAGTCAGTAACTAAAGGGTGGTGGGTGTCTGACAGTAACTAAAGGGTGGTGGGTGTCTGACAGTCAGTAACTAAAGGGTGATGGGTGTCTGATAGTCAGTAACTAAAGGGTGGTGGGTGTCTGATAGTCAGTAACTAAAGGGTGGTGGGTGTCTGACAGTCAGTAACTAAAGGGTGGTGGGTGTCTGACAGTCAGTAACTAAAGGGTGGTGGTTGTCTGACAGTCAGTAACTAAAGGGTGGTGGGTGTCTGATAGTCAGTAACTAAAGGGTGGTGGGTGTCTGACAGTCAGTAACTAAAGGGTGGTGGGTGTCTGACAGTCAGTAACTAAAGGGTGATGGGTGTCTGCCAGTCAGTAACTAAAGGGTGGTGGGTGTCTGACAGTAACTAAAGGGTGGTGGGTGTCTGACAGTCAGTAACTAAAGGGTGGTGGGTGTCTGACAGTAACTAAAGGGTGGTGGGTGTCTGACAGTCAGTAACTAAAGGGTGGTGGGTGTCTGACAGTCAGTAACTAAAGGGTGGTGGGTGTCTGACAGTCAGTAACTAAAGGGTGGTGGGTGTCTGACAGTCAGTAACTAAAGGGTGGTGGGCGTCTGACAGTCAGTAACTAAAGGGTGGTGGGTGTCTGACAGTCAGTAACTAAAGGGTGGTGGGTGTCTGACAGTCAGTAACTAAAGGGTGGTGGGTGTCTGACAGTCAGTAACTAAAGGGTGGTGGGTGTCTGACAGTAACTAAAGGGTGGTGGGTGTCTGACAGTAACTAAAGGGTGGTGGGCGTCTGACAGTCAGTAACTAAAGGGTGGTGGGTGTCTGATAGTCAGTAACTAAAGGGTGGTGGGTGTCTGACAGTCAGTAACTAAAGGGTGGTGGGTGTCTGCCAGTCAGTAACTAAAGGGTGGTGGTTGTCTGACAGTCAGTAACTAAAGGGTGGTGGGTGTCTGATAGTCAGTAACTAAAGGGTAGTGGGTGTCTGACAGTCAGTAACTAAAGGGTGGTGGGTGTCTGACAGTAACTAAAGGGTGGTGGGTGTCTGACAGTCAGTAACTAAAGGGTGGTGGGTGTCTGACAGTCAGTAACTAAAGGATGGTGGGTGTCTGACAGTAACTAAAGGGTGGTGGGTGTCTGACAGTAACTAAAGGGTGGTGGTTGTCTGACAGTAACTAAAGGGTGGTGGGTGTCTGACAGTAACTAAAGGGTGGTGGGTGTCTGACAGTAACTAAAGGGTGGTGGGTGTCTGACAGTAACTAAAGGGTGGTGGGTGTCTGACAGTAACTAAAGGGTGGTGGGTGTCTGACAGTCAGTAACTAAAGGGTGGTGGGTGTCTGACAGTAACTAAAGGGTGGTGGGTGTCTGACAGTCAGTAACTAAAGGGTGGTGGGTGTCTGACAGTCAGTAACTAAAGGGTGGTGGGTGTCTGACAGTAACTAAAGGGTGGTGGGTGTCTGACAGTAACTAAAGGGTGGTGGGCGTCTGACAGTCAGTAACTAAAGGGTGGTGGGTGTCTGACAGTCAGTAACTAAAGGGTGGTGGGTGTCTGACAGTCAGTAACTAAAGGGTGGTGAGTGTCTGACAGTCAGTAACTAAAGGGTGGTGGGTGTCTGACAGTCAGTAACTAAAGGGTGGTGGGTGTCTGACAGTCAGTAACTAAAGGGTGGTGGGTGTCTGACAGTCAGTAACTAAAGGGTGGTGGGTGTCTGACAGTCAGTAACTAAATGGTGGTGGGTGTCTGACAGTCAGTAACTAAAGGGTGGTGGGTGTCTGACAGTCAGTAACTAAAGGGTGGTGGGTGTCTGACAGTCAGTAACTAAAGGGTGGTGGGTGTCTGACAGTCAGTAACTAAAGGGTGGTGGGTGTCTGACAGTCAGTAACTAAAGGGTGGTGGGTGTCTGACAGTCAGTAACTAAAGGGTGGTGGGTGTCTGACAGTCAGTAACTAAAGGGTGGTGGGTGTCTGACAGTCAGTAACTAAAGGGTGGTGGGTGTCTGACAGTCAGTAACTAAAGGGTAGTGGGTGTCTGACAGTCAGTAACTAAAGGGTGGTGGGTGTCTGACAGTCAGTAACTAAAGGGTGGTGGTTGTCTGACAGTCAGTAACTAAAGGGTGGTGGGCGTCTGACAGTCAGTAACTAAAGGGTGGTGGGTGTCTGACAGTCAGTAACTAAAGGGTGGTGGGTGTCTGACAGTCAGTAACTAAATGGTGGTGGGCGTCTGACAGTCAGTAACTAAAGGGTGGTGGGTGTCTGACAGTAACTAAAGGGTGGTGGGTGTCTGACAGTCAGTAACTAAAGGGTGGTGGGTGTCTGACAGTCAGTAACTAAAGGGTGGTGGGCGTCTGACAGTCAGTAACTAAAGGGTGGTGGGTGTCTGACAGTAACTAAAGGGTGGTGGGTGTCTGACAGTAACTAAAGGGTGGTGGGTGTCTGACAGTCAGTAACTAAAGGGTGGTGGGTGTCTGACAGTCAGTAACTAAAGGGTGGCGGGTGTCTGATAGTCAGTAACTAAAGGGTGGTGGGTGTCTGACAGTCAGTAACTAAAGGGTGGTGGGTGTCTGATAGTCAGTAACTAAAGGGTGGTGGGTGTCTGACAGTCAGTAACTAAATGGTGGTGGGTGTCTGATAGTAACTAAAGGGTAGTGGGTGTCTGACAGTCAGTAACTAAAGGGTGGTGGGTGTCTGACAGTAACTAAAGGGTGGTGGGTGTCTGACAGTCAGTAACTAAAGGGTGGTGGGTGTCTGACAGTCAGTAACTAAAGGGTGGTGGGTGTCTGACAGTAACTAAAGGGTGGTGGGTGTCTGACAGTCAGTAACTAAAGGGTGGTGGGTGTCTGACAGTCAGTAACTAAATGGTGGTGGGTGTCTGACAGTCAGTAACTAAAGGGTGGTGGGTGTCTGATAGTCAGTAACTAAATGGTGGTGGGTGTCTGACAGTCAGTAACTAAAGGGTGGTGGGTGTCTGACAGTAACTAAAGGGTGGTGGGTGTCTGACAGTAACTAAAGGGTGGTGGGTGTCTGACAGTCAGTAACTAAAGGGTGGTGGGTGTCTGACAGTCAGTAACTAAAGGGTGGTGGGTGTCTGACAGTCAGTAACTAAATGGTGGTGGGTGTCTGACAGTCAGTAACTAAAGGGTGGTGGGTGTCTGATAGTCAGTAACTAAATGGTGGTGGGTGTCTGATAGTCAGTAACTAAAGGGTGGTGGGTGTCTGACAGTCAGTAACTAAAGGGTGGTGGGTGTCTGACAGTCAGTAACTAAAGGGTGGTGGGTGTCTGACAGTCAGTAACTAAAGGGTGGTGGGTGTCTGGCAGTCAGTAACTAAAGGGTGGTGGGTGTCTGACAGTCAGTAACTAAATGGTGGTGGGTGTCTGACAGTCAGTAACTAAAGGGTGGTGGGTGTCTGACAGTCAGTAACTAAAGGGTGGTGGGTGTCTGACAGTCAGTAACTAAAGGGTGGTGGGTGTCTGACAGTCAGTAACTAAAGGGTGGTGGGTGTCTGACAGTAACTAAAGGGTGGTGGGTGTCTGACAGTCAGTAACTAAAGGGTGGTGGGCGTCTGACAGTCAGTAACTAAATGGTGGTGGGTGTCTGACAGTCAGTAACTAAAGGGTGGTGGGTGTCTGACAGTCAGTAACTAAAGGGTGGTGGGTGTCTGACAGTCAGTAACTAAAGGGTGGTGGGTGTCTGACAGTAACTAAAGGGTGGTTGGCGTCTGACAGTCAGTAACTAAAGGGTGGTGGGTGTCTGACAGTCAGTAACTAAAGGGTGGTGGGTGTCTGACAGTCAGTAACTAAAGGGTGGTGGGTGTCTGACAGTCAGTAACTAAAGGGTGGTGGGTGTCTGACTGTCAGTAACTAAAGGGTGGTGGGTGTCTGACAGTCAGTAACTAAAGGGTAGTGGGTGTCTGACAGTCAGTAACTAAAGGGTGGTGGGTGTCTGACAGTCAGTAACTAAAGGGTGGTGGGTGTCTGACAGTCAGTAACTAAAGGGTGGTGGGTGTCTGACAGTCAGTAACTAAAAGGTGGTGGGTGTCTGACAGTCAGTAACTAAAAGGTGGTGGGTGTCTGCCAGTCAGTAACTAAAGGGTGGTGGGTGTCTGACAGTAACTAAAAGCCAAGCGTCATGTCTGGAGGAAACCTGGCACCATCCGTACGGTGAAGCATGGTGGTGAAAGCATCCTGCAGCACCCTGTAGAAACACATCACTTCAGAAGAAGGCAAATGTATGTTTTAATGAATGGTTTTCACTAAGTTAAGCCATACATATTGAATTAAATGCTTAATGAACGCCCCTCTTTACATTTCTCTTAAATTAAATAAAAATCTGAAAAATTTAAAAGTTGAACTGAAAAATAGCACGATTATAGCATAAACAATGTTCTCCAACTTCCAGTACAGAGACACACAACTTTCTCTGTAATTATATCTGAACTATACCTCTTTTAGCCTCCCTGAGATGCTAAACTATCTTGATAAAAAGGCTTCTCTCAGGCTGATACAGAGAGACTCATCCATACTTTTATTAGAAGCAGGCTTGGCTACTGTTATGCTCTCTTGTCTGGTCTACCCAAGAAAGCCATTGGTCAACTGCAAAACATACAGAATGCTGCAGCACGGGTACTGAGCAAGACCAGATGGAGAGCACACATTACAGCGGGTTTTAAGGTCTCTGCACTGGCTGCCTGTGAGTTTTAAAATCAATTTTTAAACCAATCCACAATTGTGCACCCCAATACACGTCAGACATGATTTTACGTTATGTACCCAGTAGGTCCCTCAGGTCCTCTGGCACTGGCCTTTTAACTATCCCAAAGCCTAGGACTAAGAGGCATGGAGAGGCAGCCTTTAGTTATCATGCACCCAGCCTCTGGAATAGCCTGCCAGAGAACCTAAGGGTGGCCGAAACTGTGGACATATTTAAAAGAGATCTTAAAAACACACCTTTTTAAATTTCCTTAGGGTGCTTTTTAGTCGTTCAGATTTTATTGCTATTCTTTGGTTTTTCATCCCATTATGTTTGTTGTGTAGTAAATATTTCAGTTTTTATTTTCCTTTTTTTCCTGTGAAGCATATTGTGCTACATTCCATGGCTGAAATGTGCTGTATAAATAACACTTGATTTGATTAGGTCTAGATGTTAGATGTTGAACTAAGGTTGCTATAGTATTATTATGTTTTGCTCGCCTGACTCACTTTAAAAAACATAGTGAAATCCGTTAAACATTTAATAAGATTTGTACTGTCTTTTATTTCCCTGTCTCTATGACCACTATATGCCATATTCATGATATTGTTTGTAACTTATTAGGCTGTGGCTTATTAAGTGATCGAAAAACAAACTTAGCTGAAAATCTAATTCAACCGACGAGACTGATTAAAAAGTGTGACCTCACTGAGGTCAACCAATGAGGCCTCATGAGGATTAATACTGTAATCGCAGGGCGTGTCACTAAGACATCTTCTCTCTTTCTCTTTCTCATCTGTCCAACTTGCCCTCAGGCCTCGGTGTGTGTGAGGGTGTGTCTCGTGTGTGTGTGTGTGTGTGTGTGTGTGTGTGTGTGTGTGTGTGTGTGTGTGTGTGTGTGTGTGTGTGTGTGTGTGTGTGTGTGTGTGTGTGTGTGTGTGTGTGTGTGTGTGTGTGTGTGTGTGTTTAGAGGGTGTGCGTGTGGGTGGGCGAGCCGCAAAGCACCCTCATGTGTCGCCACGCCAGATGCCCTGAAGTCCCAGCAACAGAAAATACACACAGGCACACACACACACACACACACACACACACACACACACACACACACACACACACACACACACACACACACACACACACACACACACACACACACACACACACACACACACACACACACAAAACACACACACACACACACACACACACACAACACACATACACAAACACACACACACACACACACACACACGAGGACACACGTGGGCGCAGACAAACACACACAAACACCCGCACAGATGCATGCATTGAATATATTGTCGCTGTCTGATAGAAAATCTGTAACTCCATTTTTGGCTTTTTTTGTTTAAAAAATCACGTGAAAGCAGTATCTCCCATCAATGTACTGTGAATATTTCATGACTAAAGGACCAAGAAAATGTAACAAATTTCCTAAAAAGTTTCTGTTTTTTTTTATCAGACAGCGACGATACATTTATATAGAGATGGTCCGAAAGTCATGTTCAGGCTATACACACCAGGGTCAGGGTCAATTCCATTTAAATTTCATCCATTCAGAAAGTGGATTGCAAATGGACTGAATGGAAAACATTTTAACTGAAATTTGTTAATCTCCCGACTGAATTGAAATGGAATGGACCCTGTCCCCAACCCTGTCACACACTATTCAAAGCTATAGAGCTAGAAGCAGGTTTTTTTATACAGTACCAGTCAAAAGTTTGGACACACCTACTCATTCCAGGGTTTTTCTTCATTTCTACTATTTTCTACAATGTAGAATAATAGTGAAGACATACAAACTATGAAATAACACATATGGAATCATGTAGTAAC
This sequence comes from Salvelinus alpinus, assembly GCF_045679555.1. Lineage (NCBI taxonomy): Eukaryota > Metazoa > Chordata > Actinopteri > Salmoniformes > Salmonidae > Salvelinus > Salvelinus alpinus. Next base: position 37,040,141 of record NC_092110.1, on the reverse strand, counting down.
CCCAAAAAATATTAAACAAAGCTAAATATATTTTATATTTGAGATTCTTCAAAGTAGATACCCTTTGCCTTGATGACAGCTTTGCACACTCTTGGCATTCTCTCAACCAGCTTCATGAGGTTGTCACCTGGAATGCATTTCAATGAACAGGTGTGCCTTGATAAAAGTTAATTTGTGGAATTTCTTTCCTTCCTTTCCTTCCTTCCTTCCTAATGCTTTTGAGCCAACCAGTTGTGTTGTGACAAGGTATATAGACAACAGCCCTATTTGGTAAAAGACCAAGCCCATATTATAGCAAGTACAGCTAAAATAAGCAAAGAGAGACGAGCAGTCCATCATTACATTAAAACAAGAATGTTAGTCAATATGGAAAAGTTCAAGAACTTTGAAAGTTTCTTCAGATGCAGTTGCAAAAAAAATATCAAGCGCTATGATGGCTGTCTTTCATGAGGACCGCCACAGGAAAGTTAGACCCAGAGTTACCTCTGCTGCAGAGGATACGTTCATTAGAGTTAACAGAATATCAACCCAGATAAATGTTCCACAGAGTTAAAGTAACAGACACATCTCAACATCAACTGTTCAGATGAGACTACGTGAATCTGGCCTTCATGGTCGAATTGCTGCAAAGAAACCACTACTGAAGGATACCAATAAGAAGAAGAGAATTGCTTGGGCCAAGAAACACGAGCAATGGGATGAGTCCAAATGTGAGATTTTTGGTTCCAACTGCCGTGTATTTGTGAAACGCAGAGTAGGTCAAGGATCATATCACCTCCACCTTACCTTCCACCCTAGACCCACTTCAATTTGATTACCGACCCAATAGATCCACAGACGATGCAATCGCCACCCATCTGGACAAGAGGCATACCTATGTAAGAATGCTGTTCATTGACTATAGCTGACCATAGTACCCTCCAAGCTCATCATCAAGCTCGAGGCCCTGGGTCTGAACCCCGCCCTGTCCAACTGGGTCCTGGACTTCCTGACAGGTCGCCTCCAGGTGGTGAAGGTAGGAAACAACACCTCTTCGCTGATCCTCAACACTGGGGCCCCACAAGGCTGCGTGCTCAGCCCTCTCCTGTACACCCATGACTAAATTGCACCTGGGCTAGAATAATGCATTATGGCCTTTCTCTTGCATTTCAAAAATGATTTTACAAAAAAAACAGTTCGCTTTTTCTTTGTATTATCTTTTACCATATCTAATGTGTTATATTCTCCTACATTAATTCACATTTCCACAAACTTCAAAGTGTTTCATTTCAAATGGAATCAAGAATATGCATATCCTTCCCTCAGGTACTGAGCTACAGGAAGTTAGATTTGGGTATTTCATTTTAGGCGAAAATAGAAAAAAAGGGGCGAATCCTTAAGAGTAATGTCTCCGTATCTAGTATTACTCATCTCATATGTATAAACTGCGCTCTACACTATTCCACGGTATCTTAGTCACTTTTAAATTCTGTTTACATATTGCATCACCCATCTCACATGTATATACAGTTTTGTATTCAATACTACACCACTGATTGTTAAACAGACATCTCCAGCACATCAGAGGCTACTGCCTATAGACATAGATTAGGAATCACGGGCCACTTTAAGGAAATGAAACACGAGCCACTTTGATAATGTCTCCGTATCTCGCATTACTCATCTCATATGTATAAACTGTATTCTATACTATGCCACTGTTTCTTAGTCCAATGCCTCTCTGACATATATGTATATATTATTAATCCATTCCTTACTTAGACTTACATGTATTTTGGGTATATGTTGTGAAACTGGTAGATGTTACTTGTTAGATAATACTGCATTGTTGGGGCTAGGAACACAAGCATTTTGCTACACCCGCAATAACATCTGCTAAACACGTGTATGTTACAAATAAAAATGATTTGATTTTGATTTGATTTGTGGTGAATGGATGATCTCCGGATATGTGGTTCCCACCGTGAAGCATGGAGGAGGAGGTGAGATTGTGTGGGGGTGCTTTGCTGGTGACACTGTCAGTGATTTATTTAGAATTCAAGGCACACCTAACCAGCATGGCTGCCAGAGCATTCCGCAGCGATACGCCATCCCATCTGTTTTGTATTTAGTGGGACTATCATTTGTTTTTCAAAAGGACAATGACCCAACACACCTCCAGGCTGTGTAAGGGCTATTTGACCAAGAAGGAGAGTGATTCATCAGATAACCTGGCCTCCACAATCACCTGACCTCAACCCAATTGAGATGGTTTGGGATGAGTTGGACTGCAGAGTGAAGGAAAATCAGCCAACAAGTGTTCAGCATATGCGGGAACTCCTTCAAGACTGTTGGAAAAGCATTCCAGGTGGAGCTGGTTGAGAGAATGCCAAGAGTGTGCAAAGCTTATCATAAAGGCAAAGGGTGGCTACTTTGAAGAATCTCAAATATAAAATATATTTTGATTTGTTTAACACTGTTTGGGGTTACTACATGATTCCATATGTGTTATTTCATAGTTTTGATGTCTTCACTATTTTTCTACATTGTAGAAAATAGTACAAATGAAGAAAAATCCTTGAATGAGTAGGTGTGTCCAAACGTTTGTATATATATCTATATATATATATATATATATATATATATATATATATATATATACGGTATAGATTAAAAAAGGCCAGGGAATCCTTCCAACAGGGAAACCACATTCACTGTTGTATACAAGAACTACATTTTTATTGTACAGGATACACCTGGTTAAATAATGTTAAAACATGTAGCACATGCTAGGCAAGTTCAGCGCTGATCTAGGATCAGTTCCCCCCTGTACGTATAATCATATTCACTGTGATCTAAAAGGCAAAACTGATCCTACATCAGCACTCCTACACTAGATAATGGCCAGGGCCCAGAGACATACAACTATAGACTTGTGAAGTTGTTTAAAAGGTTGTTGGAAATGTTATTGCGTTATTTCTTATGTTTCTCCTTCAGCAAAAAAAGTGAAGAAGAAATTAGAATTTTGAACATAAAGTTCTTGTATTTGTTCTGAATTCCAAGATAGCTAAACCCTCGTCCTAAACTCTGGGCAGAGAGAGAATAAGCTCTTGAAAGCAATCTAACATGTTTAATTCACACAAACTTTATCTGAAAGATGATTGCCATTGCTATCTAGATAGATAGCTAAATTGATATCCTAGCAACACACATTTTAAGATTAATAAGATAATGTTTTAAAAGTTTGTAAGAAAATCATAAAATCTTAAGATATTGTTGAGGAATTGCATTTATGAACTATCCTATAAACTTAGGGGGTTTTTTTCTTAAAAAGCTTCTTAAGTTTTTTCATAAGAAGTGTTTTGTGAATCTGGGCCCAGATGGCAATATCCTTCTTCTTGGTTCTGTAAAAGGGAAGGGAGGTGGGTGGAAGAACTTTGCCTGGAAGAGCCTTATCCTTGTAACAATTGGAGAAGATCCTTTAAAGAACACGGCATCCTGTGGGTGACTCAATTCATAACTTATTGTGAAAGGAGGAAATAATATATGTCTTTGGTTTTTGCTAAATGGGCTGATCCCATACAGAAATACAATATATAAAATAAACCATGTATGTGATGTTCCATATTAAAATGTGAAATATTTAAAGATTGATTGCACTTTGAGAATTGTGAATTTTCACTTGAATTTCTTTACAGATTTGAAAGAAATACATATTTCAGTTTTATCTATATTGAAATGTAAAATCCAAACCATAAAAAAATCCTACCATAAAATTGTTAAAACATTTTAAACAGAGGAAAGAACTCATGCTCATTAAATAAATGAACATGGATGTACCGGTATATCAATTTGAAATTATGGTATGTTCTTTGTTTCTTTATAGGGACCAGATATGATAATCTTAATTATGTTCCTCTTGTGGATTATTCAATATGAAATGTAACAAATCCTTTCAAATCCTATCCAAATATAAAGTCCTTATCTACTACTCTCAACTACTTCCATTAAATAGTTTAGTCAAAAACAATTGCAAACACTGATCCCAGCAAATAAGTGCACCATGGCACCAGTACATTTTTTCTCAACACTGTATAATGATACTGAATTCTATTACCATTTTAAAGCATAGTTCCTGAAAAAACTCTTTGTTATCTCACTTTCAATAAGAATCATTTGACACCCTGGAGAAACCAATCTCTTTTCTTTAACTCCTAATGAGATGTGTGAAACACTTCCCAGGATTGTCCTGCTAAGTACCGCCACTCACACCTGTGTTTCATCAGCACTGAAACAGTTAACCCCTCTACACCTGTCCTATCAGGCACCTGTCTTCGGAGCCCTCGGCCAATCAGGCGCGAGTGAGGAAAGCTACCTGTCAGCATGAAATAAATGTGGGGAGCTGATGAGGACAGGAATCAAAACAGGCTCACTCTCTCTGCTAAGACAGACAACACCCACACCCACTAGAGGAGTCTTTACCCAGAGGAACCTAAACTCTTCTGTCTTGGAAAGGAGTCATGACCAAAGAGATTGAGTAAGTTGACAACTTCGTTACATGGTTCTCTGTGACATGCTATGTTTTACGGGGTTAAAAGGGGGTGTTCTGGGACTAGAATGTGTTCCTTAAAGGAAATGTGTTTGGACTTGTGTCTTGTGGTGTATACCTGCTAAGGTAAAATGCAACCAATTGTATTAGACAGTCTAATATTTTAATGCCGCATTCACGTGCTATCGGAAACTCCGGAACCTCCGGGTTCAAATGTAAGTAAGTTATTTGCGTAGAGCTTCCTATTGATTGTTTCCCCTAGTGGGAAATCTCTGGATCACCTGTTGTTTTCTACGACTACTGCATGAACGTGACATAAGTGCATCCGTTGGTTGGATTGATGTAAGACTCTTTTGGCTGTAACTGCTTTTGGTTCTGCAACAGTCTACCTTTTATTTTCTGCTGAGGGCCAGAATAGATTATGATGCAAGTGCTGACTTGTCCAGTCATCATCTTCTGTTGAACAGTAAGAGTTACCTACACTTCCTGAGAGAGAGAGAAAGAAATTCAGGGCACTCATGCCCCCTCTTCTCTACCTCTGTTTCTCTATGTTGTGCAATGATACCATCATGTGAAAGGTGTGTTTTTACTGAGAGTATATTTAGTGGAGAACCTGATACACACACACACACACACTTTCGATGTCCCCCTGCTATGTTGTGTATTTATAGCGACTCGTGGTTTAAACTGGCCTGTCATAGGCCGTGTTTACACCTAAGGGGTACAACACACAATGGGGGAGAGGGAAACTGGTACCCGCCTCCTGAATGTCTTGGAGAATGCGTTGAATTACATAATGTAGTGGTGAAACTCTAGACAGGGATTCTCTGTTGTAACATTTGTATTGAGCAGTATTTAGAGAAAGGCCCTTACGCAAAAAGATTGCAGTCAGAGTACGGTATAACTGCAGTATGCAGCAAATAATGCGTCCCCCCCAATTTTTTTTTTTTACTGCAATAATTTTGCAGTATAACTGCAGTACAATGCAGTTATACTGTAATTACTGCGTCCAAAATATCACAGTTACCGCACTTTTACAGCAGTTTCAAAACGGCACTCTTTTGTAAAGGGGAAGATTAGCTAATGGAATGTTGTGGTGTTAATGTACACTGATGCAGGTGAGTGTCTGTAGAGGGGGAGACAGGTGTATCTTACAACAGGTGTCTGTTATCAGTCTTTGCAGTGGTGGGTTGCAGTTTTGAGAGAAGGCATTTTAGTAAACAATTGTATAGGAATCTTAAGAGGTATGGAAGGACAGTGATAATACGACCTTCTTTTCTGCTAATACGCCCTTATTGTGATTCTCTCTCTCCTGGTCAAACACAGTAGGATGTCAATGCCTGAAGTCTTCCTTTTGTTGTCAGCACATTATGTGGTAGCTCATAGGTAAACATGCTCTGTTTGCACACTGGCCACTCCAGGTCAACTTACAGGAAGCTTACTTCATTCTCAGTAGCCAGGAAATTCCCCCAAAACAAATCCCACTTTTCTTTCTGTTTATCCAAAGGAGTTACTGATCCTTCCCCTAAATCCCTTGTTTTGTGTCTGGACTGTTGGCAAACTGTTGGAAACCCAGAGCCTTCCAGGTGACAGCTCGGATCCTGACCTTTGTACTTAAGAAGTCACTACGACCCTATGACCCTATGACCCTAGGAGGGAAAAGGCTTATAACAAAAAAGTTATTTCTTTCTTTTCATGAAAAGAAAAAAAAAGAAAAACATGATACCATTCTGCGGTAACTGATAATGTGATCGAGTTCTAGTGAACGTAATTATTGTGAACGTAATTATTGTGAACGTAATTATTGTGAACGTAATTATTGTGAGGTTATTACACAAGGCATACTTGTGTGTGGGTGAGCTCTTGGCCCCTAGTATGTTGAACTTCTCTGGCATCTACTGTACGCAGCGAGCAGCAAATATCTTATTAAGATCTGTGGTTTTGCAATCGAAACCTTCCTCCTAGCCCAGGGGCAAGTATGTGCAGCGCTTCAGGTTGTTATTAGCATGAGACACTCACAGCATAAAGTCTTGCATTTCTACTATAAAAGTTAACATACGCATAGGCAAAGAGGCACTTCCCATAGCCAAAACATGCCAAAAAAATGTTATTTAATTACAAAAGTCAAGTGCTACCTCCTTCACTCTAATGCCTTATTAATGTTTCTCCTGGTCTGTGTGCTGCAGGACTCTGGGATTGGTCCTTCAGAACGAGAGTTTCAACTACCAGTGTTACAGTAACCTCATCATGGACTCCTGGGCCTACACAGACAGCCTGCTCACCTACGACCAGTGCAAGGTAATGCGTGTGCGTTATACCACCCGTTTAAGTTCAACCTGTCTCCTTTGTACGTGTTGTACAGAAACAACTCACTGTTGTCTCTCATGTTCACAGACACCAAAAGAACAGAAAATGGTTGCATGCAGCCGAGGCAGCAGTATGTACAAGCCAGAGAGGTATGATTGATATCTAAGCAATTGTTAACACTACCAAGAGTATGGACTTGATTGAGCGATCGGGTTAAAGGCCAAGATAATTTGACCTGTCAATCAAACCGTAGAGGCAGACACTAAAGGGGTATGGGGAAGATGGGATGGTAAAGGGATTTTTAAGTGGAACCCGGGTGGTATTGGGAGTTCCTATGTCATGGAGTCAAGCAGCACAGAAAGAGCAAGGCTTTGGCGAGGTCAGAGTTGGGTGAGCTTGTGGCTAATCCCCCTGTCAAACAGAACCCCAAGGGATTATGGGCTGTGGTACTCCTCCTCTTCCCACCCCTGAACAACACCGTCTCTGACTCACAAAGGAGGAGAAGCAGCCCCAGCTCTCCCTCTCTCTCTTTTGTCTGGGTTGAGAAACGGCCGTCGGTGGCCACGCAGTTTGTCCCGTCAAACACGGCAGTCAGTCCCTTTCGACAAAACTCAAATAAAGAAAGAGGGGAAGAAATATTGGGATTAGGCGGTAAACAGTTCCCACCCAGCTTTCTTTAGCTCACTCTCAGTAGCACTGTGTGCCCAGTGGACTCTGAGAACTACACTGGCTTTCTTCATTCTTATTGACTTTTACACATTTCATGTCGGGAATTGTGTGTATGTGTGCTGCTGTACATGCTACTGTATAAAAGAGCTGAATTTTTGTTGTTGAAGGAAGGGCAGTTCTATTGACAATCAGTGTTTCTCAGAAGAGTTTTGTTTGTCAAACATCTCCATTATTTATTGAGTGTCAATCAAAGGAGTGGCTGAATGGGTTGGTCTTGTATCTGAACTCCTCTCCCTCCCCCCCAACCCAGGACACTGAGTGGCTCCTCCCCCGAGCTGGTCTCCCTGGAGACGCCTACCAACATCATCAACATTTCTGCCAGCCACCCCCAGGAGGCGCTGGACCTCAACAGCAAGCTGTCGTCCCTCTGCCCCCCCTCTGTCCCCCAAAACTCCAGTGCCGACACCTACGACAAGCAGGCCATCAACAACATGTTCGACTCCCTGCTCTCCCAGAAGTGGCCCACAGAGACAGCCTTCCCTGAGGCAACCACTGAGGTAAGCTTACAGCTCTAACCAGAGCAGCCATCTTGTTTATTTGTACATTTTCATCTCTGGCAACTTCTCCCCTTCTAGTTTCTCTCTCTCTCTTTCTTTTTCACATTCCATCTCCTCATTACTTTTTTTCTTGTGTTCCTCTGAAGCAGTCTCTACCCTACAGTGATCCCTTTACCAAGCAGCCCAGTCCAGTGTACTCTGACTCCTACACCAACTCCCCTCCAGAGAGATACAGGTAGCTATGTGCCCTGGGAATCAAATCAAATTAGAACACCTGTGCTGAGCTACGCCTAAGTATCGAAAATGCTAATTGAATTAGGCTAAAGGCAATGAATATCATCGAGCTGTGTATAACTCGCAAAGCAATGGCAGTAATATTCAAATGGCAAAACATAATGCTGACCGTTAACATTTTGTCTCCAGGAATGATTTCCAGTTCGTTCTGGGAGCCCCTCAAGCCACCCAGCACAAGTCGTCCCAGCTGCCCATGGTTTACCTCAACAAGGGCCAGTTCTACCCTATCTCCCTACAGGGGGTGGACAGCCTGTCCTCCAACAAAGTCAAGGTGAGTCGAGCTTTGATGACATCACCCAAGAGGACAGTTCCTCTCACCAGAGGATGTTCTATTTGACACAACCCCAGTGAAAGTATGTTCCTTCAAAATCTCCCCCCTCCTCACCATTGTTGACTGTCATGGTCGATGGAGCAGGGTGGGAACGTTGTTCTCTCTTCTTGTGATGAGTGATTTTGGTTTTGGAGTTCCGCCAGGCTCAGTGTTCAGGGCCAAACCCAATGCGTGTCAGCCAGTTAGTCAGGCCGAGAGGGAGAACAAGGGGAGGAGCTAAAGGTCTGTGTGACAGCCCTCTCTTTTCTCTGGTGAAAAGAGAGCACACAAGCCTTTGCGAATGAAACGTGCCCGGTAGTTTGCCTTTCTCGGAGTCGGCGATGCACACAACCTACACAAAATGTACCTTGTCTGATGGCCCCCCTCTCTCTCTCTCTCTCTCTCTCTCTCTGCTCTCTTTCTCCAGACGGTGGTCATGGCGGTGTTTGAGAATGATAAGAATGCAGAGATCCAGCTGAGGTGCTGGAATCACTGGCACGCAAGGCAGCCGACCGTTAAGCAGAGGGTCATTGACATCGGTATACAACCTTTACCATGTACACACAAACACATGCATAGGAACAGCAACAGGAATTTGCCTTATCTCTACGTCTAAAACAACAAATGTCAATGACTGGAAGGTTTTATTAGTTGTTGTTGCTTCTTTCGTAAGCCTGTATCTACTCAGAACAGAAAACCACTTTATTTTCCTTAAATCAATGTCTTTCTACCTGTCTTCTAGCTGACTACAAAGAGGTGTTCAGTGGCATCAGCCATGTGGAAGAGGTGGCCTTCAATGCTCTGTCTTTCATTTGGAACCCCAACGAGGAAGCGAAGGTAAGCGCAGCCAGGAAACTGGCGCAACAGTGGAAAAACACACTCTGACACACACACACACACACACACACGCTGACACACACACACTGACGCACACACACACACACACACACACACACACACACACACACACACACACACACACACACACACACACACACACACACACACACACACACACACACACACACACACACACACACACACACACACACACACACACACACACAGATAAAGTCGTAGCGCTTGGAACAGCCCTATTATTTATCTAGCCACGCTATCCGTTGAGCTGAAATGGGGCGATGAGGGAGCGCTGAGGGTTGGGAGGGGAGGAATCCCTGGCATGCAGCCGCCCCGGGGCGCCTGTCACCACAAGGCAAGAGCGACACGTCGAGAGCGCTTACTGCAATCTGCTCACGCCCATAGGGGTGAGGCAGTGAAACTCCCTGCAGGTGGAGAGAGGGAGAGGGAGAACGGAGAGAGGGAGAATGGAGAGAGAGAGTGGGAGAGGGAGAAAGGAAAGGACAGGTTGGAAGGAATGAGTGAGTAAAGGTTATTTCAAAACTGAAGGCACCTGTTGTCACAACCAGTGATATACTAACTCATCTCATTTTACCCAGAACAAGTCTGTTAAAATCAGGGCCTCTTATATCCTGAAACCTTACCAAGACACAGCCGTTGTGGAAACATTCTAAACTTTTCTGTTACACTGTACGTCTGTATGTTTTTCCCACAAGTGGAGGGTTGCCAATCCAAAAAGGTGTCATCACAACACGTGTCCATAGATTCATCATTTTTGATTTGTGAAGCTTTTTCTGTCTCCACACTTCTTCCTGATCAGAGATGTGTCTATGCTTGTCACTCAATCTTTTAATTTCTCTCAGTCACACCTCATTGGTCAAAGGGCAGCCAGCCACCCACACACACGCGACATTCTCTCTCTTTGTCACTTCTCATTATATGACATTGAATAGAACATTAGAACATAACAATTGCGAATTGCATGAATGGTTTAATGATTTTTCAAGGTTCTCAATACCACTCAAGTACCTTTTTTTAAAAAGGGCACCAAAACAGTTCTAGAAAGTCCTCACATTTTTTTTATTGATCAAGATCTCCATTAGCGACAGCTGGTCTTACTGGGGTCCGACACATAACGCACAAAATACTTTAACATGTAGTTTGCGTGTGTATCTATCGGTTACACATACATGTCAGTACATGCACACAAAAAGTAGGTAACGTAGGGGAGAGGTGTTGTGCCCGTGATGTGTTGCTTTATTTGTTTTTTTGAAACCAGTATTAATACTGTACGTTTCCTTGTCTGATATCATTTTTAACCCTATTCTCCTCTCTCCAGGTGTACATTGGCATTAACTCTCTGAGTACAGACTTCTCCTCTCAGAAGGGGGTGAAGGGGCTTCCTCTCAACCTCCAGATCGACACCTATGATTTCAGCACCGGCACCAACCGCCTCATCCACAGAGCTGCCGTCCAGGTCAAAATCTTCTGTGATAAGGTCAGTAAAGAGCTCTATCTCAAATGTCTTTTTTGTTGTTGAAGGGCTTATAGATGTGTAATGTGCAGTGCATTCGGGAAGTATTCAGACCCCTTACCCCTTTCCACTTTGTTACGTACAAAATATATTCCTCAACAATCTACACATGGAAGCAAAAGTCTGGCTGGTGTTGTACCCCATAATGACAAAGCGAAAACAGGTTTCTAGAAATGTTTGCAAATGTATTAAAAATAAAAAACAAATACCTTATTTAAATAAGTATTCAGACCCTTTTTTATGAGACTGGAAATTGAGCTCAGGTGAATCCTGTTTCCATTGATCATCCTTGAGATGTTTCTACAACATCTCTGCAATACTCCATCAATCAGGCCTTTATAGTAGAGTGGCCTGACGGAAGCCACTCCTCAGTAAAAGGCACATGACAGCCCACTTGGAGTTTGTCAAAAGGCACCGTCTGGCCACTCTCAGACCATGAGAGTCCTTTAGGTGATTCTCTGGTCTGATGAAACCAAGATTGAACTCTTTGGCCTGAATGCCAAGTGTCACATCAAGAGGTAACCTGGCACCATCCCTACGGTGAAGCATGGTGGTGGCAGCATCATGCTGTGGGGATGTTTTTCAGCGGCAGGGACTGGGAGACTAGTCAGGATCAAGGGAAAGATGAATGGAGCAAAGTACAGAGAGATCCTTAATGAAAAACTGCTCAGGACCTCAGACTGGGATGAAGGTTTACCTTCCAACAGGACAACGACCCTAAGCACACAGCCAATACAACGCAGGAGTGGCTTCGGGACAATTCTCTGAATGTCCTTGAGTGGCCCAGCCAGAGCCCGGACTTGACACCCAATCGAACATCTCTGGAGAGACCTGAAAATGGCTGTGCAGCAACGCTCCCCATCCAACCTGACAGAGCTTGAGAGGATCTGCAGAGAATAATGGGAGAAACTCCACAAATACAGGTGTGCCAGGCTTGTAGCGTCATACCCAAGAAGGCTCAAGGCTGTGATCGCTGCCAAAGGTGCTTCAACAAAGTACTGTAAATGGTCTGAATACTTATTTAAATGTGATATTTCAGTTTTTTTTATGCATTTGCAAAAATGTCTAAACTTGTTTTTGCGTTGTCATTATGGGGCATTGTGTGTAGATTAAAAATGTGGAAAACAAACAAATTAGTTTTAGAATAAGGCTATTACATAACAAAATGTGGAAAAAGTCAAGGGGTCTGAATGCTTTCCGAATGCACTGTAAGCTTTACAATATATATTTAGTGGTATCCCCCAAGGTTTGGTACTAAGTCCTATACAGTTACTGTATCTCTAGTTTATGACCTAAAGCTGTGCAGGTGACGAAAACACATGATTTAATCACAGATGTCTAGTTCATAAGTTGAACCTACATCTGATGGTTCACAGACCTAGTCATTGATCCCATTGTTGGCTTGAAATCCGATAGTTGTCGTCAAAAGCCCCTATGGCCATGTAATCTTTTCAATCTATCCACCTTTTGGGATGTGTCATCCGTTGGCACTAGCTGTTTTGACACAGTGGAGTGATAATGTGTCGGGCCGCTCAATGACACACAAGCCAAACAAACTGGTTTAGCAGCTGGTGAATGAGTGTTCCGTCATCAATGTTGTCCCTTTAACCCGCTGTATCTCGATGTCATGAGGTGGAGCAGGGTGACCGGACCACATTGCTAGTCAGGCTAGGTCAACCATGACTTAAAATCAGATGTATTATTTTATTGTTGCTTCTTCTCTAATAAATACATTGTTGTATGGCTGACTGGTTAGTAAAATGAGGAATAAAATTGTCAGAGTAGAGTTGTGACGATGTGTGTCTGGGTCTTTCTCCTCAGGGTGCAGAGAGGAAGATGAGGGATGAGGACAGGAAGAGGAGCAAGAGGAGGGGCAAAACTGTCATCGACTCCAAAAGTAAGAGTCCTTCAGGCACTGTCTTATTAGAAAAATAATCACAAGCGACATCCGCACACAAACACTAACCCAATGACAGATGTAAACCCCAGGAGACATCTAACACCATGTAGTGTCTAACATGCTGTCTATGACGGGCACGTGCATGCGCCCACGTGCGCCATTACGCACATGTTGATTTTGTTCATCCACACCAGACGCGATCAGGACACGTAGGATGAAATATCAAAACGACCTCTGAACCAACTACATTCATTTGGGGACAGGTCGAAACACATGAAACATTCATGGACATTTAGCTAGCGAGCTGTTGCTAGCTAATTTGTCCTGGGATATAAGCATTGGGTTGTTATTTTACCTGAAATGCTCAAAGTCCTTTTGTTTCCTGGATCTTTGTAGAATTTTGACCCATTTTGAGCCACACAAAATCATCTGTTCTCTACTCCAACAATTAATCCACAGGTAAAAGGGTAAAACAAAATATAGTAATCTCTCCTCCTTCAGTCTTCTTCTTCTGTGGACTTTATATGGTGGTTGGCAACCAACTTTAAGGTGCATTACCAGCACCAACTGGACTGGAGTGTGGACCTCAGTTCAGCTTGCTCCTAAAAACCAATGAGGAAATGAGAGAGGCGGGACTTGCAGCGCCTCAAGTGGCAAAAATAAAACCAAGTTCTATTTTAGGGCCTGGCTACGTAGAAGTTTGTTGTTGCACGGGCGTGTGTGCAGTTTGGATTCTATTATTGAATAACGTGTACATTAATTTTTGCAACACTCGTGCAAGAAACACAAGCGGTGTGGACAGCATGTTAGAATATGCAAATAAGTAATTTAACTTCAGGTTGGGTATCTGCTTTCATCAGTTTGTTTTTTATCATGAGGCTTGGCCTTCACAACTCCACTCCATTACATGGTTGAAATAGTCTGACTAAATCAACAGTGAAAACAGACAAGCAGGAAATAAATACTGCATTCTCAGTCTGTGATTGTCATTTAAGACCCCATGCGTTTCTAACGAAATTGGCATTTTTGGATTTAGCCCCACTTGTATGAAGTGTTATTATTCAGTACCTATTCTAGCTTAAAGAGGATAATTAAGTGTCACAAGCATCAGCGACAGTTTCCCAGACTCAGGTAAACCCTGCTCCTAGACTAAAAAGCACCCGGGGAAAACAAGCCCTTTAGGTCTTAATTTAACAGGCGATTCTATAATGCTCACTCTAACCCAGTGTTCTCCTCTCCCTCCTCAGCCATCAAGTCAGTAGTGTCCAGCTCCATGGGAAGTGACAGCACCTTCTTCAAAACCTTGGAGGACCACGTCACCAACCCCGTCCTCTTTATCCCAGAGATGCACCTCTCCAACATGCAGCGTTGCGGCCTGGTAGGTCTCCCTCCTCCCTCATCTACTCCACCTTTCTTTCTCTTTCTTTGGGATTGAGGGATCGTGGAGTTCACCACCACAACAGTAAGATGAGTCATGTTCCCTGCTATCCCGGGACTGTAGCTCAGGGCTCTGGCACACACAAGGGGGAGGGGGGAAGGATGGTGTGGGAAAATAAGTTTGTGGGAAAAGTGGGTTGGGATAAGGGAGAGTATCAGGGAAAGTGAGGAGAGGCAGACGCCAAGCTCAGACAATCGAATTGGTGGGCTATTCAAATTCCTCGACTCGAAACCCGACTCTAGCGTGACTGACACACGGGATAACCTGCAGGAACCTACACAAAGACACACATACACTCTGGCAGACACACACTCACCTGGCAGACACACACACCCACCTGGCAGACACACACACTCACCTGGCAGACACACACACTCACCTGGCAGACACACACACTCACCTGGCAGACACACACACTCACCTGGCAGACACACACACCTGGCAGACAAACACACCTGGCAGACACACACTCACCTGGTAGACACACACTCACCTTGCAGACACACACTCACCTGGCAGACACACACACTCACACCTGGCAGACACACACACTCACCTGGCAGACACACACACACTCACACCTGGCAGACACACACACACTTACACCTGGCAGACACACACACACTCACACCTGGCAGACACACACACACTCACACCTGGCAGACACACACACACTCACACCTGGCAGACACACACACACTCACACCTGGCAGACACACACACACTCACACATGGCAGACACACACACACTCACACCTGGCAGACACACACACACTCACACCTGGCAGACACACACACACTCACACCTGGCAGACACACACACACACACACACACTCACACCTGGCAGACACACACCTGGCAGACACACACACACACACACACACACACACACACCTGGCAGACACACACTCACCTGGCAGACACACACACACACCTGGCAGACACACACACACACGAGCCCCCCACTTTTCAGTGTTGTTGACACAAGCCAGTGGAGGTGGTAAGGGCTCCTGTTCTGACAGGCATTTAGTTCCCAGAGTCTGGGCTTTGGGGAGGGGGAGTGTGTGTGTGTGTGCTCAGTCTTCTCCCAAGTGTTAATGCTCCCATACTTACTTGACAGTACAGACATTTTCACTGCTTTAAGAGAGGAAGCTAGGGAGAGATGTGCCCTAATTTAGGATAAAGGTGAAGGGGGGTCATTTGCTTTTCTGAGCTCTGAGGGTAGGATGATTTACAAGACTTAGTTGAGTCCCATAAATCATTCCATCTGTCAAGGAAAATATGTCTTAGAAAATCACAGTTTCTTAAGATGGGAGAGAACCCGAAAAATCCCCAAACAAATTAACGTTATCTTGATAAAAAAGAGTCTGAAAATGTTCTGTCTCATATACAATACAAAATGTGAAAAGGTTGTGAAACTTGTATTTTATTTCACCTTTATTTAACCAGGTAGGCCAGTTGAGAACAAGTTCTCATTTACAACTGCAACCTGGCCAAGATAAAGCAAAGCAGTGCGACAAAAAACAACAACACAGAGTTACGTCTCTGATAGTCTCTGATAGTTTAGATAGACAGACTTCTGGTCTGGAACCTTTTATCTCTCTGCATCTCTACAGGGTCATGGGAGACCTCTTTAGCAGTGATAATAACATTCCTATATATGACTGTTCCGGCCATAACATGGCTGGGATGGGAAATTAAGCAATCATAATCTATAGAGGAACTGTACCTAATGATTGTTCTCTGTGTAGGCACCTCCCACAACACTGGAAGAAGTTGAACGGACCTCCCTGAAGAGACTTTACCCTGATAGAGTGGACCAGAGCAGTGGTAGCCCACCACCAAGCAAGCAGGCCAGATTGGAGGAGCAACAGAAAGGTACATAGAAAAATACAATTCTTGAATTGATAATACAGCGCACTTCCTGAATTGAAATGAAATTGGCCAAACCCAAAGCAAAAAGACAGACAGCACTACTGTGTTCCTGGTCTGGTAAACGGCCTGACGTATTCTGTTGTCCTGTGGATGGATTATTTTAGCAAAGGAGAAATGCTCACTAACAGGGATGTAAACAAATCTGTGCACAAAATTTGAGAAAAATAAGCTTTTTGTGCAAATTGAACATTTCTGGGATCTTTTATTTCAGCTCATGAAACACTTTACATGTTGCGTTTCTACTTTTGTTCAGTATAAATATGTGGCTGTCCATGGTTCTGATTTGTGTGTGTGTGTGCCATCCTCCTCTCTTTCATGTTGACGAAACCGTCTATGACTGTCATACAGTACACGTTTTTTTTATTTTTGTTGTCCTGGGCTAACTGGCTAAAATGCTTGCTCGCTAGCCTAACTTCCTTTCATGGGCAATGATGACCACACTAGTTAACATTAGCCTACTACATCTAGCTACATATTGAGCTTCCATCCTCTCAGGTCAGGGGCAAAATGTATGAATTTATAGTTAAATCAGAATGTCTGTTATATTCATTGGCCAGTATGGAGAATTAAGTCAAACCAAAAGTCCAAATCCCTATCTCCATCCATGGCTAATTTAGGAAAGGGGCAATTTTAGCTAGCTAGCTAACCACCGGAGGACAAAAACACAACGAGATGCAACATTTCAAGTTCTCAGTCAGTGACATTTGGTATTTTGATGTGATGGACTGGCGTGAAGCCAAATCCAAAATGGCTCCACTTGAAAAACATTTGTTGGTGTGCCAGGACCAATCACAGTTGAGCTCACTCAGTTTAGCTCAACGCTGATTAGCTATTATTTCATAACAAGGTCAAATGCTCACTGGGTTCCTTGCATTCAATGCTACAGGCGGGAAGAATGTCATACTCTTTTTGACCAGAAAGCATCAGATAGATGGGCTATACATACAGACACAGAGGGGCGCTGTTTCGCTCACTTGGTTGCTTTCTCCGGTGAGATACATTCAGCCTCTGCAAATTGAAGGAAAATTATGAAACACAGAGAGACGAAAGATACATTATTTAATGTAAACATTTTTTAACAATATTTGGGGGGAATCCTGGCTTCCCTTGGCTTCAATGAATACATGGCACTGTTCTGTTGTCCTGTTTTATCCTGGTCTGGTACACAACCTGACGTATTCTGTTGTCCTGATTTGCAGTACTCTTGTACGTGAGAACAGAGTCCGAGGAGGTGTTCGATGCTCTCATGCTCAACACCCCAACTCTGAAAGGCCTGAGACACGCGGTAAGTAGTACACTTTTAATACTTATTCCTTACCCAACTTTGTCATCGTCCAAGCATCTCATCGTTCAAGCATGAGAGAATACTGTAGAGTTGACAGTGATACTAATCTTTCTTTTGTTCCTTTCTCAGATTTCTGAAAAGTATGGCATGCAAGAGGACTCCATTGGGAAAATATACAAGAAATGCAAAAGAGGGTAAATTACTTTCTGAGGCCTTGCAGTGATCAGTTTTTTTTACTTCAAGGAGGAACAAGTGTTAGCATTAGCTATGCTACATAATTAGCAATACTATTCCCAAGTAGCATTAGCAAGTTACAGTAAATTGAAGGGAAATGTATTGGATTTGATTAAGTAGATGCGCAGCAGGATATACTACTTACCGTAAAACATTAATTAATAGCCCAAATTTTTATTTGCTTAAATCACTGAACACAACAGGCGCTTGTAAGAAACAGGCTTTTATTTGAACCAGGTGTCTATTTCCTTAATACACAGAGCTTTCGCTAATTTCATAGTTAACGTTAATTGTTTAATTCCAGCACATTTCTATTGTCTTAGTATGTCTCCATTAAAAAAAATATATATAATAGAATAATAATTATCCTATTTGACTGTGAATTTTTAGCAGTTCTTACTTGAGCCATCAGATGGGAAATCGGACGATTTCTGAGGGTCTGTACTCCCGAAGTTGTTGACTGTTTTATTGCTTGCCAGTTAGCTAACCGTTCTCAGCTGTTAGCAGCCAGTTAGCTAACCGTTCTCAGCTGTTAGCAGCCAGTTAGCTAACCGTTCTCAGCTGTTAGCAGCCAATGGCTAGCAGTTTCTTACTGCCGATAAAAATGGATGAGACTTTTTTTTGAGTCATTACTGAATTATCTAATGTAACATATCAAACATTAAACCTCATATACAATTCATGGTAATTCATAGTATCCTCATAAAACAAATACATTTATACCCAGCGTTTATCTGAAGCACATGTTTATTTGCTGAAATGTGTGCCATTGCCCGGCTATTAAAAGGGACAGGTGGCTATTTGAGACTCAACGTTTTAATTAACGTTTTACGGTACCTCATTTTGAATCTTGGTTGAAGTCTTTTTGAATAAAAAAAAAAAATGTTGTACAACTTTTTAATTTAGTGGATGAGCTTCAATATTGCAGATATATTCTGGGTTCTATCAAACTAATTGTTAGTATAGTTTCTAATCCCCCTATTTAAAAATGTTCACCCAACCCTACCACCTCTCCCCTGAATGGAGTAAACTAACGGACAGCTACGTACAGCTATTTTCACTCTCATATACTGAACACTCTAGTCTTAATTCAAACCCTCAGGATGTCCACAGACTAACCTATCTTTCCCAGTACACTAGCATTTTACTATTTCCTTTTGCAATACATCCTTCTATTTTACTGTAATGTCCTCAGTAAGGAAACCAACCAAAGTTGACAGACTGGCTAGGTGAGCTAGCTAGCTCACATGCTGGAATGTGATAATCTGGCTCTTCCAAAAGAGAAACAGGACGGAAAGATGGATGAGTCAGGCGATTGTTTTACTTTACAATATTTATGTTTCTCTAATCTGATCTACCCTTCCCCGTAGCTACACCAGGAAGTGTTTTGGTCTATTTCGTTGAGTGAAAAGAGGTAGCTACTCTGATAGACAAGGGTTTTGATTAAGGCGGAGGGAGCCACCTTATTGTGCAAACGTGGTTGCGAGGTGGATGCCATGGAATAGGACTAACCTTTGAGGAAGAGCTGGTATCCCTATTGTCAACATGTGAACCATGATATGAAATAATGGCATCCATTGTGTGTTCAATGCTTGAGCCATAATCTTTCAAAAGGATTTATATACTATTCTGATTTTACAGTAAACGTAAAGTCCTTCGATGTATAGGTGACAACATTTCCCTCAGCTTGAGACATAGTAGACATAGTAGTAAAGTAGGCCTGTAGTCTTGACACAAGAATCCATGTCAATGAACGGGTGTAACACTAACATGTTGCGAGGCAGTCATTTGTTGAAGCTGACTTGGAGAAGATTAGAGGGGGACTGTCACCCTGAATGCCATGTGGTTCTTCTGTCACACCGCCCTGCTGTGTGCTGACATTACATGGAGAACCCAACAGGTTCTGTAACATTCTCGTTCTGCTTATAGTCTTCAATCAGTCCCTTCCCTCCGGGTAGCGTGAGCAGGCAGATCGCTTGATTAGCAACAAAGCTTTACTTACCGTAAAGCCAGGTTGCCATCTGGGAAAAGGAGTCTGGCCTGATTAATTGTTTGCAGTGTTGAGGGAATTGGAGGCCTCTCACTCTTTTGTTTCATGACTACAAAATGTCTCAGCCAGACAGCAGCAAACAGGCCATTTACGTAACATGTAGCCTGTTATATAAAGTGTGGTACAAGACATTCATCTGTTCTTTGTCTGTTGCCTTTCAGGATTTTCGTCAATATGGATGACAACATCATTGAACACTACAGCAACCACTCAGCGTTCCTCATAGAGATCTCTGAAGTCATGAGCAGTCAGTTCCAGGTCACTCTCATGGAGTTATGAAGAGAGGGCAGACATTTTTTATGTTCGGGCCACCAAATGGCAAGGTCTGCCCAATCAAACTGCCTGCCAATTTCAACCCTTTAAGCACTGCCCTGTGAGAGACTCTATTGGCCGGGCCAACAGGACAAAGACACACCATCCTTTCTACCATTGAACCGACTTCAGACCGAACGCTTTATAGTGATGCCAGTCACTGACTTTGTAAATACCATTTAATCCCCTTCTGACTTTTTTTTACTGTGGTATATATTTTATAACAGAGCGATTATGATTAATTATGACGATGCTGTAAATATTTTATGTAAATAGAAATTAATGACATATGAGTTGTCTCTTTTGAGGAGACATACAGCGATACAGCATGACCCACTTTTCAGAAATTTCCACAAGCTACGTATTTCAATTTCAGTAGACATATCGTGAATGTTGTCAACTTTTTCAGACTGCCATTCTTGCTGCTTGTCATGTACTTATCATTTCTTCCAAGAGATCTCAAGTAATGGGAATGCTGCCATTGTTTAATTGCTTTAGTTATTTTTTTTACCATATTACTTCTCAGACCATTTTGTTTGCTATATAAATGGTACTACCAATAGGATAATGCTTTAGCCTGAATTGTCCAACAAACACCCTAGAATTGTCCAACAAAATACTTTTTTAGAACCAAAGTCATACATTTCCCACTTCACGGGTATTGCCTTCACAAAAACCTCAGTGGCCTTCTTTAGTAGAAGACTGTACACATTTCTAGGTTGTATTTTGTCACCACATAATTCTTCCCCCAAGCCACTGTGCTAGAACCACTATGTTCCAGATCGACCTCTTTCAAAATCTTTCAGTTGAGTTTTTTGTGAAGGTGTTTAGATTTCGCTTTGTACGTTTTTTTGCAACATTTCAATGCTGTAGCTATATCCTTGTAATATATCTTATATGATTTTACCATAGCGACTCTTTTTGTATTGACTCTCGTTTCCAAGAAAATTAAACACACTAAAAAAATGTGTACGGGTTTCTTTCAATGGTTTTAATATGATAAAGTTAAAAGATGACATATGGTTCATCCCACTTCAACTGAAATCTTACAGAATTACCCTGGACGCAGGCCTCTTACCAAGAAAATGTATGCAAATAGTTCAATTTATACTCCTTGTTTACGCCATTGCGTATATTAGAACACCGCCCAGGGAATTTAAACAGGCCTTTAGCACAGACACTGAATACATGTTACCGGGTGTCTCGTCATGTCTGCTGGTCTCATGATATTATAATATTATTTTCACAATAAGGTCATGTATCTCTATCATCTTGTGTGGGTGTGTGTTTCAGTGTGTGGGTGTGTGTTTCAGTGTGTGGGTGTGTGTTTCAGTGTGTGGGTGTGTGTTTCAGTGTGTGGGTGTGTGTTTCAGTGTGTGAGTGTGTGTGTTTCAGTGTGTGGGTGTGTGTTTCAGTGTGTGGTGTGTGTTTTAATGTGTGGGTGTGTGTTTCAGTGTGTGGGTGTGTGTTTTAATGTGTGGGTGTGTGTTTCAGTGTGTGGGTGTGTGTTTCAGTGTGTGTGTGTCATATAAAGTATAAACCAGGCCAGCATCCCGGAGTCGCCTCTTCACTGTTGACGTTGAGACTGGTGTTTTGCGGTACTATTTAATGAAGCTGCCAGTTGAGGACTTGTGATGCGTCTGTTTCTCAAATTAGACATTTTAAGGTACTTGTCCTCTTGCTCCGTTGTGCACCGGGGCCTCCCACTCCTTTTTCTATTCTGGTTAGAGCCAGTTTGCGCTGTTCTGTGAAGGGAGTAGTACACAGCGTTGTACGTGATCTTCCGTTTCTTGGCAATTTCTCACATGGAATAGCCTTCATTTCTTAGAACAAGAATAGACTGACGAGTTTCAGAAGAAAGTTCTGTTTTTCTAGCCATTTTGAGCCTGTAATCGAACCCACAAATGCTGATGTTCCAGCCGTTTTCTGCTGTGATAACATAATTGCAAAGGGTTTTCTAATGATCAATTAGCCTTTCAAAGTGATAAACTTGGATTAGCTAACACAACGTGACATTGGAACACGGGAGTGATGGTTGCTGATAATGGGCCTCTGTACATATTCCGTTTAAAAAAATCTGCCGTTTCCAGCTACAATAGTCATTTACAACATTATCAATGTCTACACTGTATTTCTGATCAATTTGATGTTATTTTAATGGACAAAAAATTATGTTTTTGTTTTTCAAAAACAAGGACATTTTTAAGTAACCCCAAAACTTTTGAACGGTAGTATATATATATATAATCTGTTGAATACGTAGGATTGAATACTATATGTACAGCAATAATTAAATAGGATGGCCTTGACTAAAATACAGTATATACATATGAAATGTGTAAAACAGTATGTAACCATTGTTAAAGTGTTCCATTATTAAAGTGACCAGTGTTCCATGAAAGTACATAGGACAGCAGCCTTTAAGGTGCATGGTTGAGTATCCTGCCGGTAGCCGGCTAGTGACAGTAACTAAAGTTACTGGGCAGAGGCCGGCTAGAGGAGAGAGAGAGAGAGAGAGAGAGAGAGAGAGAGAGAGTATTTACAGTTAACTATAGTATACATACTGCAGTAAAAGAAAACTGCAGTATATACAGTACTATAATAATTAATGTGGTGTTTTTGTGGATTGCAGTATACAGTAATATTTAGTGTAGTTTTAAATATAGTGTTTTTGGTTGAATTATCTTTGACATAGAAGTGTAGGCTTTCTCCTTCAGGAAACCTCCTGGAGAAATGCCCATAAGAGTGCATTTTCCATAACCTGTACGTAGGTTGGACTGGGGTCTGAACAGATACAGCAGTTCAGAGCTTCTGCTCGTTTCTACAGTGGGAACACAATATGGTCTATACTTGGCATGTACAGTAGGTTTCTCACTTATGGGTGGCACAAATTGAGATATGGGGAGGGGAATGGGTATATGCAAATTCAATTCTGTAGTATTTACTAAAGTTTAAAAAACGTTGTTTTTGCAGACATTTCTGTAGTATTTACTACATTGTTTGTGGATAGTACTGCAGTATTTACTGTAGTATTCTACAGTATACTATAGTAAGTACTACACATGGAGGGATACTACAATGTGTAGTATAGTATTCTACAGTATACTACAGTTTACTATAGAATTCTATAGTAAACTGTAGTATTTTTTCATGTGGGTGCTTCCAGAGTGGACACATCGGATATGGCAAGCAGCACACTTATGTATGTGTAGTGTTTGTCCATCCAGTCTTCCACTGGGTACCAAAGAGGAGAGAGAGAGTGAGGGAGAGAGAAGAGAAGAGAGAGGGATAAGGGAACAGAGAAAGAGAGCAATAGAGGGTTTGTGCATCTAGTGGGTACTAGAAAGGGAGGGAGAGAGTTGGAGAGAGAGAGAGAGAGAGAGAGAGAGAGAGAGAGAGAGAGAGAGAGAGAGAGAGAGAGAGAGAGAGACAATGCACACTAAGCTGCATCTGAGATCTAACACAGCCATCTTCCTGTGAGTTGAAATCGAGTGCAGAGAAAGAGCAGAAAGAGGGGAGGAGAGAGAGAGAGAGAGAGAGAGAGAGGAGAGAAATAGGGGAGGAGAGAGAGAGGGAACTAGAGAGAGAGGAGAGAAAGAGGGGAGTAGAGAGAGAGAGGAGAGAAAGAGGGGAGTAGAGAGAGAGGAGAGAAAGAGGGGAGGAGAGAGAGAGGGAACTAGAGAGAGAGGAGAGAAAGAGGGGAGGAGAGAGAGAGAGGAGAGAAAGAGGGGAGGAGAGAGAGAGAGGAGAGAAAGAGGGGAGGAGAGAGAGAGGAGAGAAAGAGGGAAGGAGAGAGAGAAAGAGGGGAGTAGAGAGAGAGAGGAGAGAAAGAGGGGAGTAGAGAGAGAGGAGAGAAAGAGGGGAGTAGAGAGCGAGAGGAGAGAAAGAGGGGAGTAGAGAGAGAGAGGAGAGAAAGAGGGGAGTAGAGAGCGAGAGGAGAGAAAGAGGGGAGTAGAGAGAGAAAGAGGGCACTAGAGAGAGAGGAGAGAAAGAGGGGAGGAGAGAAAGGGAGAGGGTAAGAGATGGATTAGACAAGCATCTGATCCTACTTTAGATGGAATAATGTAAAGCGTTCAGACGGACAGAGGAGAAGCAGATGCTTTTACCTCATCTGGATGGTGTGTCCTTCTAATTAGATGAAGCTCACTGTCCAATCAATACGACGGCTAATGAGGTAAAGACTGTGTGAATGTAGGGGGATGTTTGTGAATCATATCATAGGAGACTTAATAAGAAACAAAACACAATTAGAGTATTGATTCCTCATCTTTCAATACAGTCCCTTATCGCATTTCTAATAGTTTCTCCTGATTGTTATTCTGATAGTTGCTATGACAACTCCTGTATCTTATGTAGAATTTGTCCTGCAGTGTCTTCCTTTACACAGGCAGCCCAACTCTGATCTGATTGGACGAAAGACCAATTAATGGCAAAAGATCAGAATTGTGCTGCCTGTGTAAATACAGCCTTAGCGACAGCAGTGTCATAATGGTGTATCTGTTCCTTTGTATTTGATAATCTCTGGGGATCCGTGAAGATGAGCATGCCAAAAGAAAGAGGAAAAATGAATATCAATTACTTGATTCAAAATGAGTAATTCATACAATTTCAGGTGAAAATGTCACAGTTTCCAATCCAATCTTTACAGGGTGAAAATGTCAAGTAGGTAAATCCTTCAACAGCGGCCATACTGTATATTTTCATTTGTGGTATATCATCCACGGGGTTGCAAAATTCCTGTACTTTGACCAAAATGTCCAGCTATTCTGGAAATCTTGGCTTAAAGGCTCCAGAAATCAGAAGGGAGTAAGCAGGAAATCCGGAATCCTCCACCAAGATTTATGGAAAACCTGGCAACTGTGGGAAAGTTACTGGAATTTTGCAACCTTAATCATCCATCATCCAGTGATAATGCCAGGAACAGAGATAAATAACAACGATGAAGCCAGAGGCTGTTAGTGAAAATGTCACTGAACGGGCTTTCATTTCACCTTCCCAAAGCCTGTGCTAATGTTTACTATTGTCTATCAATGAAAACATCTAAATATCAGGGAAACCTTCTGAAGCTAAATATGAGGAAGTCATGTCAGTATCAGGATATTTTTGAAATATCAGGAAAAAGCGAGTGGCGCTGGGATGTATGGCGTCCATTTTATGGGCTCCTGACCACTTATGCTATTTAGAGTGTAGAGCTGTACTTTCACATTTTTTTGTCCCCAGGACAGTTCAACCAATTACGTCAATGGTTGACTGAGCCTGCTGTCTGATCAAAAAAAATTCACTGAGTCATGGTTTGTAGCAATTATTGCCGCCTTTGTGTTTCGCCAACTGCACGATCACGCTAGCAGCGAGTAGATATGGTTGTCCTTGTTCAATAGAGCCATTGGACTTGTCTCAACAATGTTCCTATCTGCCAGGACAACGCAGGATATATCTAGGTTGACTCATTTCCCTTGTCTTTGTAAAGACTACAGCCTGACGGGAGCCATACTTCCTTGTTCCACCTCAAAGGCAGGCTTTTCAAAACGGGGGCTGTACTACACTACATGATCAAAAGTATGTGGACACATGCTTGTCGAACATCTCATTCCAAAATCATTGGCATTAATATGGAGTTGGTCCCCCCTTTACTGCTATAACAGCCTCCACTCTTCTGGGAAGGCTTTCCACTAGATGTTGGAATATTGCTGCAGGACTTGATTCCATTCAGCCAAAAGAGCCAGTCAAGTTCTTCCACACCGATCTCAACAAACCATTTCTGTAAAGCACCGAATCATCTAGAACGTCATTGTATGCTGTAGCGTTAAGACATCCCTCCACTGGAACTAAGGGCCCTAAACCAAACCATGAAAAGCAGCCCCAGACCATTATTCCTCCTCCACCAAACTTTACAGGTGGCACTATGCATTGGGGCAGGTAGCGTTTCCCTGGCATCCACCAAACCCAGATTTGTCCGTCGGACTGCCAGATTGTAAAGCGTGATTCATCACTCCAGAGAACGCATTTCCACTGCTCCAGAGTCCAATTACAGCGAGCGTTACACCACTCCAGCAGACGCGTGGCATTGCGCAAGGTGATCTTAGGCTTGTGTGCGACTGCTCGGCCATGGAAACCCATTTCATGAAGCTCTCGACGAACAGTTCTTGTGCTGACGTTGCTTCCAGGGGCAGTTTGGAACTCGGTATTGAGTGTTGCAACCGAGGACAGACGATTTATACGTGCCATGCCCTTCAGCACCCGGCGGTCCCGTTCTGTGAGCTTGTGTGGCCTACCACTTCACGGCTGAGCCGTTGTTGCTCCTAGACGTTTCCACCTCACAATAACAGAACTTTCAGTTGAGCAGCGAAGCACTAGCAGGGCAGAAATTTGACAAACTGACTTGTTGGAAAGCTGGCATCCTATGACAATGCCACGTTGAAAGTCACCGAGCTCTTCAGTAAGGCCATTCTACTGCCAATGTTTGTCTATGGAGATTGCATGGCTGTGTGCTCGATTTTATACACCTGTCAGCAATGGGAGTGGCTGAAATAGCCGTATCCACTCATTTGAAAGTGTGTCGACATACTTTTGTATATATAGTGTATTTACAGTGCCTTGCACAAGTATTCATCCCCCTTTGTGTTTTTCCTATTTTGTTGCATTACAACCTGTAATTTAAATTGAATTTTATTTGGATTTCATTGTAATGGACATACACAAAATAGTCCAAATTGGTGAAGTGAAATAAAATAAAAAATACTTTAAAAAAATTGAACGGAAAAGTGATGCGTGCATATGTATTTACCCCCTTTGCTATGAAGCCCCTACATAAGATCTGGTGCAACCAATTACCTTCAGAAGTCACATAATTAGTTCAATAAAGTTCACCTGTGTGCACATGATCTGTTACATGATCTGTCTCATGATCTCAGTATATATACACCTGTTCTGAAAGGCCCCAGAGTCTGCAACAC
This sequence comes from Salvelinus alpinus, assembly GCF_045679555.1. NCBI lineage: Eukaryota > Metazoa > Chordata > Actinopteri > Salmoniformes > Salmonidae > Salvelinus > Salvelinus alpinus. Next base: position 37,012,976 of record NC_092110.1, on the reverse strand, counting down.
CACTAAGCAAGCGGCACCATGAAGACCAAGGAGCTCTCCAAACAGGTCAGGGACAAGGTTGTGGAGAAGTACAGGTCAGGGTTGGGTTATAAAAACATATCAGAAACTTTGAACATCCCACGGAGCACCATTAAATCCATTATTTTTTTAAATGGAAAGAATATGGCACCACAACAAACCTGCCAAGAGAGGGTCGCCCCCCAAATCTTACGGACCAGGCAAGGAGGGCATTAATCAGAGAGACAACAAAGAGACCAAAGATAACCCTGAAGGAGCTGCAAAGCTTCACAGCGGAGATTGGAGTATCTGTCCATAGGACCACTTTAAGCCGTACACTCCACAGAGTTGGGCTTTACGGAAGCGTGGTCAGAAAAAAGCCATTGCTTCTAGAAAACAATAAGCAAACATGTTTGATGTTTGCCAAAAGGTATGTGGGAGACTCCCCAAACATATGGAAGAAGGTACTCTGGTCAGATGAGACTAAAATGTAGCTTTATGGCCATCAAGGAAAACGCTGTCTGGCGCAAACCCAACACCTCACATCACCCCGAGAACACTATCCCCACAGTGAAGCATGGTGGTGGCAGCATCATGCTGTGGGAATGTTTTTCCTCGGCAGGGACTGGGAAACTGGTCAGAGTTGAGGGAATGATGGATGGAGGTAAATACAGGGATGTTCTTGAGGGAAACCTGTTTCAGTCTTCCAGAGATTTGAGACTGGGACGGAGGTTCACCTTCCAGCAGGACAATGACCCTAAGCATACTACTAAAGCAACACTCGAGTGGATTAAGGGGAAACATTTAAATGTCTTGGAATGGCCTAGTCAATGCCCAGACCTCAATCCAATTGAGAATCTGTGGTATGACTTAAAGATTGCTGTACACCAGCAGAACCCATCCAACTTGAAGGAGCTGGAGCAGTTTTGCTTTGAAGAATGGGAAAAAATCCCAGTGGCTTGATGTGCCAAGCTTATAGAGACCTACCCCAAGAGATTTGCAGCTGTAATTGCTGCAAAAGGTGGCTCTACAAAGTATTGACTTTGGGGGTGAATAGTTATGCACGCTCAAGTTTGTTTCACTATAAAAAAATATTTTGCATTTTCAAAGTGGTAGGCATGTTGTGTAAATCAAATGATACAAACCCCCCAAAAAATCCATGTTAATTCCAGGTGGTAAGGCAACAAAATAGGAAAAATACCAAGAGGGTGAATACTTTCGCAAGCCACTGTATGTGTATGTGTGTGCATGCGTGTACACAACCCCCTCGTCACCCATTAAGCATTCAGACAGTGGAACGATGAAATCTTATTCTTATCACAACCAAGGTCACTACTCACTGTTCCTCACTTTCCCTACCAAACAGGATGTGCCACACACACATACAAACCACATGAATACGCACGCACACTCTCATAGACTAATGACGTTTCTCAGGGTCATAAAGCATCTGTGAGACTGGCCAGGTTACTGGCCGTGGTCTTCCAGTAGACCACATAAGCCATATCTTCTCTCTCTCTCTCTCCAGAGGTAAGACCATTAGATCTCTTAGGGATGATAATTCAGCACCAAATAGGAGGTTGTGGTCCGTGGAGAATTATGAGAGGGCGACCTATATAACCACCATCACTGTGAGGGGAACTCCATTACCCAGAAACCCATCCATAACTCAATTACATAGAAGTTCCATTACCCAGCAGCAGCATGCAGATCCCAGCCTCCATGGTGATGGGCATTGTGTTCGACCCTCTCGGCCTAGTATGGGTCTTCATGGCAGCCATCAAGTCTCAGTGGAGGTTTCAGAGTGGTTTCTGAACCCAATGTGGCATGTTGAATTGATTTCCTTCCTATGAATTTGGCCAACCCGATTTTGATTTATAATTTTTGTTGAGGTCGGGGGCACCCCAACCTCATGGCAAAATATGAACAATAGCATGAGATCTATAAAACAGCACATTTTCTCTCTGACCCGTGGCAAAAAGTGTAGAATTGAAAGAAATTAGCTTTAAAACTGCAACATTTTCTCTTATCCTCATGGGCCCCAACTGCGGTATTCCGGCCCTAGGTATGTGTGTGTGTGTGCGCGCGTATGCACTGTATGTGAATGAGTGGGGGTTTTGTGTGAGAGTGTCAGTGAAGTGTAGTGAGTATATACACTGAGTATACAAAAAAATAAGAACACCTGCTCTTTCCATGACTTTGGTCGTGTCTAAACATGGCAGTTCATGCAGCATTAGTATTCTGATGATAGAGTTCATGGAATTCCATGAGAAACAGACTCCGGGATGCTGGCCTTCTAGGCAGAGTTGCAAAGAAAAAGCCGTATCTCAGACTGGCCAATAAAAATAAAAGATTAAGATGGGCAAAATAACACAGACACTGGACAGAGGAACTGGAGTTCTGGAGTCACCTATGTAGATATTCCATAAGAAATCAGCCGTTTCCAGCTACAAATAGTCATTTACAACATTAACAATGTCTAGACTGTATTTCTGATCAATCTGTTGTGATTTTATTGGACAAAAAAAAGTGCTTTTCTTTCATTAAAACAAGGACATTTCTAAGTGACCCCAAACTTTTGAACAGTAGTATACACACACACACACACCACACACACACATGTGTGTGTGTAGAATAATAGTGAAGACATCAAAACTATGAAATAACACATATGGAATCATGTGGTAACCCCAAAAAGTGTTAAATAAATCAAAATATATTTTATATTTGAAATTCTTCAAAGTAGCCACCCTTTGCCTTGATGACAGCTTTGCACACTCTTGGCATTCTCGCAACCAGCTTCATGAGGTAGACACCCGGAATGCATTTAAATTAACAGGTGTGCCTTGTTAAAAGTTCATTTGTGGAATTTCTTTCCTTCTTAATGTGTTTGAGCCAATCAGTTGTGTTGTGACAAGGTAGGGGTGGTACACAGAATATGTTTTATACCAAATAGGACTAAGTCCATATTATGGCAAGAACAGCTCAAATAAGCAAAGAGAAATGACAATCCATCATTACTTTAAGGCATGTGTAATACCCTTGTTTAAAACAAAGTATTGCGTTTATTCTTGTTAAAACGAAGTATTGAGTTTATTTGTTATAATTAATTGTTATTAGATTTAAAAGGTGATTGCGCTCCTGTATTGTAATGTTGTTAATGCATTTCTTTTGAAGAAATATTTATTTAATGTATAAGTGAATAGGTTGGTTTACTTTTAAGTTTAAGTTTCAACCAATAAGGTCGCGTGTTAAACTGTGGAAAATGGGAGTTGATCTGGTTAACGGGAGGCCTGGGAAAAAAGAGGCGGAGAGACACGTTGAGAAAATGATGGAAGTTACATTATGACCGTTGGTGAAGAAGAATTATAACAGAAACCGATAAAAATAGAACAAAACCCATACTTACCGAGTTTTGAAGGGAAATACCGATTTTATTTTATAAGAGAGTTATTATAATTTTGTTAAGAAAGACTTAGTAAAGACTGAAGCTACCGTCTCATCTTGGAGGTATTTGACAGCCTTGAGGTTAGCCTAGCATCGTGTGACACCGAGAGAAAATTGCTTGGGGAAGATTAACGAGTTCATGTTCCCATGGGATATCGGTTACTGCTAAAGAGTACTGTCTGCATTGATAGCTGTGCTTGCTGTGGATCTGGTGAGGAAACCTCCCTCAGCAAACCTGCCATACTTTGCTGAGGGAATATCTACGAGTAGTGAGTAACCTCAACGGTGGGGTGCTTCAGGAATTTATGCGTTTCGTCATTTTTTTCTAGCTCCAACGCGCGCCAACGGGTTAAACAAGCTTGAAATAATTTGGACAGGGGTTGTGCACGACTCATTGGGGTTTATTATTTTTTATATCTTTTGATGTGGTGCTATGAAAATGTAATAATACACATCTTGAACCTTATGTATGTTGCCTTGGTGGAGTCATTTCCTGTTTCAATTTAATTTAATGCATGGGAAAATATATCCAATAACAAAAACCTATAATCATTCCATCTGAAGTTAATACCCTATATGTCATCACCCTAGATAGTTTACAATAGGGATTGTTATTGGAGATGTCCTTCTCACCTAACATCCCATGCTGTTGAGATACTCTACGTAAGTTAATATCGTGAGTCAAATTCGATCCTGGTGAGAGGGTTACACATGAAAGTCAGTCAATGCGGAACATTTCAAGAACTTTGAAGGTTTCTTCAAGTGCAGTCGCAAACACCATCAAGTGGTATGATGAAACTGGCTCTCATGAGGATCACCACAGGAAAGGAAGACCCAGAGTTACCTCTGCTGCAGAGGATAAGTTCATTAGAGTTACCAGCCTCAGAAATTGCAGCCCAAATAAATGCTTCACAGAGTTCAAGAAACAGACATCTCAACATCAACTGTTCAGAGGAGACTGTGAATCAGGCCTTCATGGTCGAATTGCTGCAAAGATACCACTACTAAAGGACACCAATAATAAGAAGAGACTTGTTTGGGCCAAGAACACAAGCAACGGTCATTAGACCGGTGGAAATCTGTCCTTTGGTCTGATGAGTCCAAATGTGAGATTTTTGGTTCCAACCACTGTGTCTTTGTGAGATGCAGAGTAGGTGAATGGATGATCTCCGCATGTGTGGTTCCCACCATGAAGCATGGAGGTGGTGGTGTGATGGGTGTGCTTTGCTGATGACACGGTCTGTCATTTATTTAGAATTCAAGGCACACTTAACCAGCATGGCTGCCACAGCATTCTGCAGCGTTACGCCATCCCATCTGGTTTGCACTTAGTGGGACTATCATTTGTTTTTCAAAGGACAATGACCCAACACACCTCCAGGCTGTGTAAGGGCTATTTGACCAAGTAGGAGAGTGATGGAGTGCTGCATCCGATGACCTGGCCTCCACAATCACCCGAACTCAACCCAATTGAGATGGTTTGGGATGAGTTGGACAGCAGAGTGAAGGAATGGCAGCCAACAAGTGCTCAGCATATGTGGGAACTCCTTCAAGACTGTTGGAAAAACATTCCAGGTGAAGCTGGTTGAGAGAATGCCAAGAGTGTGCAAAGCTGCCATCAAGGCAAAAGGTGGCTACTTTGAAGAATCTAAAATATATTTTGATTTGTTGAATACTTTTTTGGTTACTACATGATTCCATATGTGTTATTTCATAGTTTTGATGTCTTCACTATTATTCTACAATGTAGAAAATAGTAAAAAATTAAGAAAAACTCTTGAATTAGTAGGTGTGTCCAAACTTTTGACTGGTACTATATATCTCACCCATCTACACACAAACCCCATAATGACAAAGTTAAAAACATGTTCTTAAACATTTTTGCAAATGTATTGAAAAATACAGACATATTTAACTTACATATGTATTCACACCCCTGAGTCAATACTTAGTAGAAACACCTTTGACAGCAATTACAGCTGTGAATGTTTCTGGGTAAGTTTAAGAGTTTTGCATACCTGGATTGTACAATATTTGCAAGCTCTGTCAAGTTGGTTGTCGATCATTGCTAGACAGACAGATTTAAAGTCTTGCCATAGATTTAAGCCGATTTAAGTCAAAACTAACTAGGCCAACATTCAATTTCATCTAGGTAAGCAACTCCAGTGTATATTTGGACTTGTGTTTTAGGTTATTGTCCTGCTGAAATATGAATTTGTCTCCCATTGTCTGTTGTTGGAAAGCAGACTGAACCAGGTTTTCCTGTAGGATTTTGCTTGTGCTTTATTCTGTTTATTTTTATCTTTAAAAACTCCCTAGTGCTTGCTGATGAAAAGCAAACCCATAACCTGATGCAGCCACCACGTTTGAAAATATGAAAGGAAAGGGGAAAACCTAGTCAGTTTTACAACTGAATGCATTCAACTGAAATGTATCTTCCGCATTCAACCCAACCCCTCTGAATCAGAGAGGTGTGGAGGGCTGCCTTAATCGACATCCCGGGAAACAGTGGGTTAACCGCCTAGCTCAGGGGCAGAACGACAGATTTGTACCTTGTCAGGGATTCGATCCAGGAGGAGTGATTTGTTGTACCTGGATTTGCCCCAAACATAACACATTGTATTCAGGACAAAGGTAATTTCTTTGCCACATTTTTGGCTGTTTTACTTTTGTGCCATAGGGATTTAGCCTAGAAAGGTGATTCTAACATGTAGTGACATGTTTTCACTGTCATTATGGGGTTTTGTGTGTACATGGGTGAGAAAATAAATATATTTGGGTATGAATAATTTCTGAAGGCACTGTATGTGTTGGGCTTTATAGATTGCCCAACACATTGGGTTTAAACTGAGATTATTCTTGACAGAGTGATGTATATTTTTCTAGGCCTAAATTGTTCCTTGACTAGCACCATTCATTCCCACTGTCGATAATTCTAATGTTGTAACTTTTAATAGTAACTGTATCCACTGGTGGATTGGGAGAGAGCCAACATCTTTTTTGCAGCAGCAGTGTTGCCTGCCAGGAGTCAGTGTTGCCTGCCAGGAGTCAGTGCTGCCTGCCAGGAGTCAGTGTTGCCTGCCAGGAGTCAGTGCTGCCTACCAGTAGTCAGTGTTGCCTGCCAGTAGTCAGTGTTGCCTGCCAGGAGTCAGTGTTGCCTGCCAGTAGTCAGTGTTGCCTGCCAGGAGTCAGTGCTGCCTGCCAGGAGTCAGTGTTGCCTGCCAGGAGTCAGTGTTGCCTGCCAGGAGTCAGTGCTGCCTGCCAGGAGTCAGTGCTGCCTGCCAGGAGTCAGTGCTGCCTGCCAGGAGTCAGTGTTGCCTGCCAGGAGTCAGTGTTGCCTGCCAGGAGTCAGTGTTGCCTGCCAGGAGTCAGTGTTGCCTGCCAGGAGTCAGTGTTGCCTACCAGGAGTCAGTGCTGCCTGCCAGGAGTCAGTGCTGCCTGCCAGGAGTCAGTGTTGCCTGCCGATTGATTGAGAGATTCAAGGAGCTATCATCGTTATGTAACATAGCAGATGCAACACATTGAATATTTACATTCATGCATTTCTAAATTAATGTACATTCATACATTTCCAAATTCATTTTGTATCTTTGTCCCCAAAGCATTTAACTGCAGGGCATCAAAACAAGTACATACAAGATCTTCTAAGCCTGTCTTAACCTTAAACCCTGAAAATAAGGTCTATCCCAAAACCCTATTCTTTCCCCATAGGAATGGCTGAACGAACCTGAGGTAACTAATTTCCGGCATTTATGACAGCAATCTGGCGAGCTCTATAAAGCCTCTAAGTTAGCACAAGCTGCCTCAAGAACTAACGATAAAGAAAGCAAATTACAGGCTACAGTACCTTTCAACAGGCTGCATGTGGTACATTGTAGTCAACCGAGCCCTTAACGAAAATCCTGTTGTTTTGAAACTGGCAGACAAACAGGTAATTTATGACTGAAAGGTGCTGAAGTGTCTTTAGAGACAAGATGGATTTGTAAAGATATGTGCTGCCACTTTTGTCTTTAAGCTTGTTTTCTTGGACCTGCACAAAGAGCCTTTTAGCCAATTCACACAAAACAGGAAGTAGTGCCAATAATAAACAACACATTCCTCTTCAAAATTCACACACACACCACAGACCGTGAAAAGACACACACACACACACCACAGACCGTGAAAAGACACACACACACACACCACAGACCGTGAAAAGACACACACTGGCACCAGTTCTGCCAAATGACATTGACGAGTTGTTTTGTCGGTGAGGTAAACATGACAGCAAGCGTCTTGGAAAAACAACATTCAAATTTGCCAGTGACATTAAACTTCAGAAGAACTTTATGTTACGGTACAGAAATGACATGGTAAGACGGAAAACAGCAATAACCTATTTGCTTGTTTGTTTCTCTGATGTTCATTAGAAAAACACGTAGGCAGCATTAGATACTAGTACTATGGTGTTCCAGTGGTGGAGCCCAGTTTCTCGGGGCCCTCCCAAAGTACGAGCAAAACAATGACATGTGGCAGAGCGAAACATTATATACATAGTGATCCTGTTAAATTACTTAGGAAGTAATAGAAAACTCACTAACAACTAATCTAATTCCATGGTTTTATAGCTAATCTCATTGCCATGAGGCTGAGAGGAAATGTTGCAGTTCTAAAGCTATACTACATGGCCAAAAGTATGGATAAATTAAAAGTATGGATAAATTAAAAGTATGGATAAATTAAAAGTATGGATAAATTAGTGGATTTGTCTATTTCAGCCAGACCTGTTGCTGACAGGCGTATCAAATTGAACACACAGCCATGCAATCTCCATAGGAAAACATTGGCAGTGGAATTGCCTTACTGAAGCGCTCAGTGACATTCAACATGGCACCGTCATAGGATACCACCTTTCCAACTAGTCAGGTCGTCAAAATTCTGCCCTGCTAGAGTTGCCCCGGTCAACTGTAAGTGCTATTATTGTGAAGTGGAAATGTCTAGGAGCAACAACAGCTAAGCCGCGAAGTGGTAAGCCACACAAGCTCACAGAATGGGAGCATCAAGTGCTGAAGCGTGTACAAATTGTCTGTCCTTGGTTGCAAAATTCACTACAAGATCCAAACAACGTCAGTACAAGAACTGTTGGTCGGGGGATTCATGAAATGGGTTTCAAGCTTAAGATCACCATGTGCAATGCCAAGCGTCGGCTGGAGTGGTGTAAAGCTCGCCGCCATTGGACTCTGGAGCAGTGGAAACGTGTTCTCTGGAGTGATGAATCACGCGTCAACATCTGGCAGTCCGACGGACGAATCTGGGTTTGGCGGATGCCAGGGGAACGCTACCGATTTGCATAGTGCCAACTGTAAAGTTTGGTGGAGGAGGAATAATGGTCTGGGACTGTTTTTTATGGTTCAGGCCCCTTAGTTCCAGTGAAGGGAAATCTTAACGCTACAGCATACAATGAAATTCTAGACGACTCTGCGCTTCCAGCTTTGGGCCAACAGTTTGGGGAAGGCCCTTTCCTGTTTCAGCATGACAATGCCCCCGTGCACAAAGCGAGGTCCATACAGAAATGGTTTGTCGAGATCGGTGTGGAAGAACTTGACTGACCTGCACAGAGCCCTGACCTCAACCCCATTGAATACCTTTGGGATGAATTGGAACACTGACTGCGAGCCAAGTGTTATCGCCCAACATCAGTGGCCCGACCTCACTAATGCGCTTGTGGCTGAATGGAAGCAGCAATGTTCCAACATCTAGTGGAAAAGCCTTCCCAAAAGTGTAGGCTGTTATAGCAGCAAAAGGGGGGGACCAACTCCATATTGATGCTCATGATTTTGGAATGACATGTTTTGAAATGGCCATGTCTGTAATTTTCTGTAATTCCAAAAAGTAATAATTCATGGCTTATGACGTGTTCGTATGCTATCTGGGGGCCCGACCTCCATCCCCCCAGCCTTGTGGGGGCTGCATGCTACGCTAGAGGAAGGTTCCCACTGTTATCATGCTAATTCCAGCAGAGGTCAATAGTATTTATCAAGGACAGACAGTACTGTAAAATAGTGCTACCAAAACCTTGTCAACACTTTTATCATAACTTATTTCAGCAGTGAAACGCAAAACAAAAGTCCCATTTTCTGCCAAGATAAATCTCAATAGAAATTTGAAGAAATGGTATTGCCATTTTATTGCCAGTTTCACCTGACCATCAGTTAGGACAATGGCTTCTTGAATGACAAACTGTTTGCAAATGAATGTGTTCATCACTTGTTCCTTACTGCATTTGACACAGGCTCAGTCACCAGTGAGGATCCCTACTGTGTTCTTTACTGCATTTGACACAGGCTCAGTCACCAGTGAGGATCCCTACTGTGTTCTTTACTGCATCTGACACAGGCTCAGTCACCAGTGAGGATCCCTACTGTGTTCTTTACTGCATTTGACACAGGCTCAGTCACCAGTGAGGATCCCTACTGTGTTCTTTACTGCATCTGACACAGGCTCAGTCACCAGTGAGGATCCCTACTGTGTTCTTTACTGCATCTGACACAGGCTCAGTCACCAGTGAGGATCCCTACTGTGTTCTTTACTGCATCTGACACAGGCTCAGTCACCAGTGAAGATCCCTACTGTGTTCCTTACTGCATTTGACACAGGCTCAGTCACCAGTGAGGATCCCTACAGCTCAGAATATATTGAATCAATATATTCAAGATGCATTGGGAAAACTAAGTTCACACACACACACACACACACACACACACACACACACACACACACACACACACAGCGCGTGCGCTAAGGTCTGGGAACATGTTAACCTTATCAGGTTAAAATAAACAATGATTGTCTTTGATCTATAATAACTATGTCATAATGTTGTCCATCAGGCAAGATCGGAACTTATTCTGTGCAAAAAATATATACAATCTACGTTTAAAAAAGTACAATACATTTTGTTACGTGACATTTAACATTCTATGTACATAAGAGGCATACAACACGGATATAATTTACCTTTAAATCTCATCTAAAAATCTTAGCCAAAGATATGTAACAGTAGAAAAGACAGTCCATAACATCCCATGACTACAGTATATATCTATCAACACAGAGGGACACTTGAAAAAATAGTTTTTTTGTCATATGAATACCGTAACTTGAATTCTGCAAGTTTGGCGTGATACAATTGGCTTGGAAAGACAAACCCTGTCTTTCCTACATCAACAACAGTCAAAAATATTTAAAACAAAACCCCTGAGGGCCCAGTGTTTATCCTGACCACATTACCTGACCAGGAAAAACTCCATAAGAAATCACAGCGAAAACTAGTCGTGAATCACAGCGATAACTAGAGTCATGAATCACAGCGATAACTAGAGTCATGAATCACAGCGATAACTAGAGTCATGAATCACAGCGATAACTAGAGTCATGAATCACAGCGATAACTAGAGTCATGAATCACAGCGATAACTAGAGTCATGAATCACAGCGAAAACTAGTCGTGAATCACAGCGATAACTAGAGTCGTGAATCACAGCGATAACTAGAGTCGTGAATCACAGCGATAACTAGAGTCATGAATCACAGCGATAACTAGAGTCATGAATCACAGCGATAACTAGAGTCGTGAATCACAGCGATAACTAGAGTCATGAATCACAGCGATAACTAGAGTCATGAATCACAGCGATAACTAGAGTCATGAATCACAGCGATAACTAGAGTCATGAATCACAGCGATAACTAGAGTCATGAATCACAGCGAAAACTAGTCGTGAATCACAGCGATAACTAGAGTCATGAATCACAGCGATAACTAGAGTCGTGAATCACAGCGATAACTAGAGTCGTGAATCACTGAGATAACTAGAGTCGTGAATCACAGCGATAACTAGAGTCGTGAATCACAGCGATAACTAGAGTCATGAATCACAGCGATAACTAGAGTCATGAATCACTGAGATAACTAGAGCTATGAGTTTTCCCTGGTTAGGTCATATGGTTGAGAAACACTCCATGCCCTAACCATACATATCTGATGGTAAGTAGGGAAACCACCATCAGATCAGTTCAGTGGCGTCTCATATGTAGAAGTAATTCTCTCGGCTAGCAGGACTAGCTACGTCATCTGTGCTGCTCTCTGCAGTCACTGATTGCTCTGACTGTGGCTCTACATCAGAGTCGCCTGCTGTCTTCATCGTACTTGACAACGATGGGTCCGCGTCTACCAGCATCTCACCGTCGCCAAGGGTCAGTCCACACGCGGCCTCTGTTTCCACGGCAACCACCTCCCCCATCTCCCCAGAAGACGATCCAGGGGGCGTGTCCTTTGTCTTGCCTTTAGCCCGTTGGACAGCCAGTTTCTCGATCTCCAGGTGTAAGTCTTTGTTATGTTCTTTCCACTGGCGGTACTTCTGGGACGTCAACTCAGAGTCCTCCAGCACCTTGTTGATGAGTTGGAGCTCTGCCTCTTTATCCTAGAAGCACAGTGAGAACAGATGGCCATTTACATTAACAAAAATTCACAGAAAGTTCAAGCAATGAATGGAGACTGAGGGACAGTGCAAAAATCCCACATAGTGTTCAGTGTTCATATCAGTACACTATAGCTAAGGCCAGAAGTTTCCCCTGGCTACGTGACCTGAGGCCAGTCAGGAGATTCCCCTGGCTACGTGACCTGTGGCCAGTCAGGACTTTCCCCTGGCTACGTGACCTGGGGCCAGTCAGTAGTCTCCCCTGGCTACGTGACCTGGGGCCAGTCAGGACTTTCCCCTGGCTATGTGACCTGGGGCCAGTCAGGACATTCCCCTGGCTACGTGACCTGGGGCCAGTCAGTAGTTTCCCCTGGCTACGTGACCTGGTGCCAGTCAGTAGTTTCCCCTGGCTACGTGACCTGGGGCCAGTCAGGACTTTCCCCTGGCTACGTGACCTGGGGCCAGTCAGTAGTTTCCCCTGGTCAGGTCACACAGTCAGGGCCATACCTATAAGTGGCCTATAAACTGTGTGTACAAAACATTAGGAACACCTGCACTTCCCATGACAGACTGACCAGGTGATTCCAGGTGAAAGCTATGATCCCTTATTGATGTCCCCTGTTAAATCCACTTCAATCAGTGTAGATGAAGGGGAGGAGACAGGGTATAGAAAGATTTTAAGCCTTGAGAATATTGAGACATGGATTATGTATGTGTACCATTCAGAGGGTGAATAGGCAAGACAAAATATTTAAGTGCCTTTGAACAGGGAATGGTAGTAGGTGCCAGGCGCACCGGTTTGAGTGTGTAAAGAACTGCAACGTTGCTGGGATTTTCCAAGCTCAACAGCTTCCCGTGTGCATCAAGAGTGGTCCACCACCCAAAGGACATACAGCCAACTGTGGAAAGCATTGGAGTCAACATGGGCCAGCATCCCTGTGGAACGCTTTCGACACCTTGTAGTCCATGCCGCGACGAATTGAGGCTGTTCTGAGGGCAAAAGGGGGGGAGGGTGCAACTCAATATTAGGAAGGTGTTCTTAATGTTTTGTACCCTCAGTGTAACTGTTCGTTTCCCAACTTTCTAGGCCATGGGGAAAACCACTTGGGGAAAAAGGTCTTCTTTCAAAGACGACCCAATTTAGAGTATAACATTGATTGAAGGCCACACTACTTGGAGAGAGGACACTATGAAGGGCATAACGTCGGTCAAAGAAAGATGAGACTACCTGTGGACAGAATCCCCATATGGGGCACTTAGAACAATAAATAATCATTTATTACACTTTCATAGCACTATTCATAACATAAATACATCTCAAAGCGCTGTAAAGCAACAAAAAACAAGCGATCTAAAAACAACATCATCATTAATCATCATGATCGACGGTCAAGAGACAGAAGGTTGAGAAAGTTCATGGTTTGAGCGAGGTCAGCGAAGGTCAAAGGGGCGAGCCGGGAGCAGCACGTTGTCATCAGTGTTTCGCCATTCACGCCGTCTGAGGCCTTGTAGTAGGACTCAGTCAGATGAAGTTAGAGTGGTGTACTAGACACTGGACTTCACTACTACCAAAAGGCAGCAGCCCACTTGGATGAGTCTACGGCAGTCATGAGGTGCCAGAAAGCACACCACCCTTCAATGGTAATTCAGGAGTAGCCTTATATCTTACATGCTGACCACAACGCTCGCGTTACGTGCGCTCGCATTGCAAAATAAATGTACACATGCATGTTATTCAATAATTTCATCCAAACTGCTTGACGCACTGCAAGTCCCGCCTCTCCCATCTCCTCATTGGTTTTTAGGAGCATATACCCACGTGGGTGATGAAAGATGAACTGAGGTTTACACTCCAGTCCAGTTGGTGGTGGTAATGCACTTTAAAGTTAGTTGCTGACCGCCATATAAAGTCCATAGAAGAATATCCACCATCTTTGGTCTCAACTCTAGGTGTGTAATGGAAAGGTGGTTACTGGACTGTCAAACACTGTCCCAATGACTGTCAAACACTGTCCTGACTGCCATTAGGTACCGAGATGAGATCCTCAGACCCCTTGTGAGACCATATGCTGACACATGCACATTTGTGGCCTGCTGGAGGTCATTTTGCAGGGCTCTGGCAGTGCTCCTCCTTGCACAAAGGCGGAGGTAGCGGTCCTGCTGCTGGGTTGTTGCCCTCCTACGGCCTCCTCCACGTCTCCTGATGTACTGGCCTGTCTCCTGGTAGCGCCTCCATGCTCTGGACACTACGCTGACAGACACAGCAAACCTTCTTGCCACAGCTCGCATTGATGTGCCATCCTGGATGAGCTGCACTACCTGACCCACTTGTGTGGGTTGTAGACTCCGTCTCATGCTACCACTAGAGTGAAAGCACCGCCAGCATTCAAAAGTGACCAAAACATCAGCCAGGAAGCATAGGAACTGAGAAGTGGTCTGTGATCACCACCTGCAGAACCACTCCTTTATTGGGGGTGTCTTGCTAATTGCCTATAATTTCCACCTTTTTTTCTATTCTATTTGCACAACAGCATGTGACATTTATTGTCAATCAGTGTTGCTTCCTAAGTGGACAGTTTGATTTCACAGAAGTGTGATTGACTTGGAGTTACATTGTGTTGTTTAAGTTTTCCCTTTATTTTTTTGAGCAGTGTACATTACGTTGTTACAGGTGTCAAGCTCATTGGCATGTGGCAGTAGTGCGTAGGAGGGAGGTTCCTAGGTGTGACAAGTGTGCAGAAGGGCATGGGACAAAGGAATGTGTAGCATAGGGGAAAGTAGTGGTATGTGTTAATTGTAGGGGTGCCCATGGGGCTGGGGATCAGAAATGTCCCGCGCGAGAGAGGCAGGTTGAGGCTCCCAGGGTTAGAGTAGAAGTAGTTGCCATATGGTGAGGCAGTGAAGAAAGTAGAGTAAGATGGGTCAAGGGGAGGGATCCTGAGAGGAGTGGTGTGAGTAGTAGATCTGTACCAGTACAGAGGGATAAACCAAAAAGTGATATATGTTTCAGTAAGATTGGATTTTTAGCATTTATAGTAATGGTTATCTGTACTGCAGGGATGGAATGTAAGTTGCAGAAAATGTAGGATGTGGTGGCAGCTGCAGAGAGGTATTTAGGTGTGCGAGACTTAACATCAGAAGAGTTACAGGGTGTGTTAAGTGGTGGTGTCCCATCCTTTCAGGCTGTTGGCCTGAAGTAGGACTAAATAGATTTAAATAGTGGAGTATGGTGTTTATTTATTTATTTTGTATTATATTTTTAGTGAGTGTAGTGTTAGATGGTAGGGTAGTTGTTTATTAAAGCAATTTTTTTCAAGCTAAGAACAAGGGAGTTGTTAGTCTAGTAGGTGGCGGTTGGTAATGCAACATTTATTGGATGCCAACTACCGTTAAACCTCATCGAAGAAGAAGACTGAAGGAGGAGATATTACTAGAAACTAACTAACCTTTTATCTGTGGATTAATTATCAGAGTAGAGGACCTTGTGCATTTCAGGTAAAATAACAACCCAATGTTTATATCCCAGGACAAATGAGTTAGCAACAGTAAGCTAGCTAGCTAAATGGCCATGAATGTTTCATGCATTTCGACCTGTCCCCAAATTTAATATAGGTGGTTTGTTTTGATATTTCAAACTGAGCGTCCTGATGGCGTCTTGTGTGGATGGACAAAATCAACTCGCGATGGCACGAGCGTGCCTGGTCTAGTCAGCATGTTAGTCCTCCATACGGTCATGGTCATCCGTCATCTCTGTACACCACTGCCTCAGGGCTTTTTCTCCATCCTCAACCTCTGGACAGTTGGCATAAGCGAATCAAAACATTGCATGCTAGCCAGCTAACATTAGCTAGCTAGCCAAAAACCAACCGTCAACTTCAGTCTTGAAAACGTGCTGGATTCAAACTATAATAAGCTAAATCAATAGTTCATTCATAAAAACAAAAAGTTAGTAGGGAAAAATGCTATAAAACCAATTCATTATTACAAATACTAACAAAATCTACAGGAGCGCTCTGCCTTGGTGACCTCAAGGCAACCAATACAATATGAGATCACATAAGTAGCGCACTTAATAAGCAAAAGGAGGGACACTGCATAGTTGGAGAGGCTTTAAGCTCTGAGGCTTGACCCTAACCTTGAGTGTGCTCTGCAGCGCGCGGAGCGTGTGGGCTTTCTCATTGATGACTGGGTTCTTGTTGCGCCGGATGAAGGACTTTCGGAAGTGGTCTTGGGTCTGTGGCTGCTTGCTGCCGATCAGGGACACGCCGCCCTCCTTCAGTCCGTGGAACAGCACGTCCATCTCATCCTCTGGAGCTCCTGGTGGGAGGAGGGACAGAGGAAGGGAGGGGGGAGAGAGAGATAGAGGTTGAGAGAGGACAGAGGAAGGGAGGGGGGATAGAGAGAGAGAGGTTGAGAGAGGGAGAGAAAGGGAGGGGGAGAGAGAGAGAGAGGTTGAGAGAGGACAGAGGAAGGGAGGGGGGAGAGAGAGAGAGGTTGAGAGAGGACAGAGGAAGGGAGGGGGGAGAGAGAGATAGAGGACAGAGGAAGGGAGAGGGGAGAGAGAGAGAGAGAGAGGACAGAGGAAGGGAGGGGAGAGAGAGAGAGAGAGGACAGAGGAAGGGAGGGGGGAGAGAGAGGACAGAGGAAGGGAGGGGAGAGAGAGAGGACAGAGGAAGGTAGGGGGGAGAGAGAGAGAGAGGACAGAGGAAGGGAGGGGAGAGAGAGAGAGGACAGAGGAAGGGAGGGGAGAGAGAGAGAGAGAGGACAGAGGAAGGGAGGGGGGAGAGAGAGAGGACAGAGGAAGGGAGGGGGGAGAGAGAGAGAGAGGACAGAGGAAGGGAGGGGAGAGAGAGAGAGGACAGAGGAAGGCAGGAGAGAGAGAGAGAGGACAGAGGAAGGGAGGAGAGAGAGAGAGAGGACAGAGGAAGGGAGGGGGGAGAGAGAGAGAGAGGACAGAGGAAGGGAGTGGAGAGAGAGAGAGAAAGAGAGAGGACAGAGGAAGGGAGGGGAGAGAGAGAGAGAGAGGACAGAGGAAGGGAGGGGGAGAGAAAGATGTGGCTGTAATTGTATGTTTGTATGCATGGTATGTTTTCAAGATCTCCACACCAATAAAACTTAGACATTTTATTATTGCTAATGGAATATTTGAAATATTGGGGAAAGACGGCAGCCAACATGGAAGGAAGAGACAGGTGATGCCCCCAGGACATTGGAGCAATCTGTGAGAAATTAAATAGATGATCAGCTAATTGACTACCCTTATATGACTCTCCTGTCACCTTGTGGTGAAACAGAGAAGTGCTCTACTGTACCTGGGCTTCTGCTGAGCCCTGTGGGTGGAGCAGGAACCTGAACCTTGTTCTTCTTCTCTTTCTCCTCCTTCTCCTTCTCCTTCTCTTTCTCTTTCCTGGCCCGAGGCAGTGTGTTGGACAGAGTTTTCTGGTGTCCAACACACACAACATATTAGATTAGTATGGAACCTCACGAAACAACATATTAGATTAATATGGAACCTCACTAAACAACATATTAGATTAGTATGGAACCTCACTAAACAACATATTATAGTAGTATGGAACCTCACGAAACAACATATTAGATTAGTATGGAACCTCACGAAACAACATATTAGATTAGTATGGAACCTCACGAAACAACATATTAGATTAGTATGGAACCTCACGAAACAACATATTAGATTAGTATGGAACCTCACGAAACAACATATTAGATTAGTATGGAACCTCACTAAACAACATATTAGATTAGTATGGAACCTCACGAAACAACATATTAGATTAGTATGGAACCTCACTAAACAACATATTATAGTAATATGGAACCTCACTAAACAACATATTATAGTAGTATGGAACCTCACTAAACAACATATTATAGTAGTATGGAACCTCACGAAACAACATATTATAGTAGTATGGAACCTCACTAAACAACATATTATAGTAGTATGGAACCTCACTAAACAACATATTATAGTAGTATGGAACCTCACTAAACAACATATTATAGTAGTATGGAACCTCACGAAACAACATATTATAGTAGTATGGATCCTCACGAAACAACATATTATAGTAGTATGGAACCTCACTTTACAACATATTAGATTAGTATGGAACCTTGCTTTTTTATGAGTGAACAGAAAGAGGGGACGGGAGAGAGAGAGAGAAAGAGAGAGAGAGAGAAAGAGAGTGAGAGAAAGTGTGTGTGTGTGTGTGTGTGTGTCTCTCTCATCACCGTGTAGATCTTGTTTCTGCGTGGTGAAGGAGAAGACCCCTCATCTTCTGACTCCGTCTCACTGTAACACTCTGTCCACAAAGACACAAACAATCAACCATATCGTTAGAACTTCCGCTTGTCCAGACGTGTTATTCTAGTTTGTAACACCCGGAAACACACAGATGAGAATCTCCATTGAAACGTGTCAGTCCAGGAGGAGTAGGCTGGGAAACGAGCTTGTAATGTATAATTGATTTGGCTACTATCAAGGACAACTATAATAAGAAAAACATAATTATCCCATCAAATCTCATGAAAAGTTTCTCCTACCCTCTTCGTTGTCCGGTGGTCCTTTGTGGAACTTCTTGTGTTTCTGTATGGCTGTGATCAGACAGTTGATCCATCTGCAGAGGAAGAGACAGTGTTCACTGCAAGGGCCTATATTGTTTTATTTCACCTTTATTTAACCAGGTAGGCCAGCTGAGAACAAGTTCTCATTTACAACTGCAACCTGGGCAAGATAAAGCAAAGCAGTGCGACAAAAACTACAACACAGAGTTACACATAAACAAACGTACAGTCAATAACACAATATAAAAATCTATGTACAGTGTGTGCAAATGTAGAAGAATAGGGAGGTAAGGCAATAAATAGGCCATAGAGGGGAAATAATTACAATTTAAGATTAACACTGGAGTGATAGATGTGCAGATGATGATGTGCAAGTAGAGATACTGGGGTGCAAAAGAGCAAGAAGTTAAATAACAATATGGGGTTGAGGTAGTTGGGTGTGCTATTTACAGATTGGCTGTGTAAAGGTACAGTGATCGGTAAGCTGCTTTGACAGCTGATGCTTAAAGTTAGAGAGGGAGAAATAAGACTTCAGCTTCAGTGATTTCTGCAATTTGTTCCAGTCATTGGCAGCAGAGAACTGGAAGGAAAGGCGGCCAAAGGAGGAATTGGCTTTGCGGATAACCAGTGAAATATACCTGCTGGAGCGCGTGCTACGGGTGGGTGCTGCTATGGTGACCAGTGAGCTGAGATAAGGCGGGGCTTTACCTAGCAAAGACTTATAGATGACCTGGAGCCAGTGGGTTTGGTGATGAATATGTAGCGAGGGCCAGCCAACGACAGCATACAAGTCGCAGTGGTGGGTAGTATATGGGGCTTTGGTGACAAAACGGATGGCACTGTGATAGACTACATCCAGTTTGCTGAGTAGAGTGTCGGAGGCTATTTTGTAAATTACATCGCCGAAGTCAAGGATCGGTAGGATAGTCAGTTTCACGAGGGTATGTTTGGCAGCATGAGTGGATGCTTTGTTGCGAAATAGGAAGCCGATTCTAGATTTAATTTTGGATTGGAGATGCTTAATGTGAGTCTGAAAGGAGAGTTTGCAGTCTAACCAGACACCTAGAATATGTGGACAACTACAAATACCTAAGTCAGGACCGCCCAGAGTAGTGATGCTAGTCGGGCGGGCGGGCGCGGGCAGCAATCGGTTGAAGAGCATGCATTTAGTTTTACTTGCATTTAAAAGCAGTTGGAGGCCACGGAAGGAGTGTTGTATGGCATTCAAATCAAATAAAATGTATTTATATAGCCCTTCGTACATCAGCTAATATCTCAAAGTGCTGTACAGAAACCCAGCCTAAAACCCCAAGGAAAAAACCCCAAGGAGCATTGTAGCTCGTCTGGAGGTTTGTTAACACAGTGTAAAAAGAAGGGCCAGATGTATACAGAATGGTGTCGTCTGCGTAGAGGTTGATCAGAGAATCACCAGCAGCAAGAGCGACATCATTGATGTATACAGAGAAAAGAGTCGGCCCAAGAATTGAACCCTGTGGCACCCCCATAGAGACTGCCAGAGGTCCGGACAACAGGCCCTCCGATTTGACACACTGAACTCTGATAAGTAGTTGGTGAACCAGGCGAGGCAGTCATTTGAGAAACCAAGGCTATTGAGTCTGCCGATAAGAATGCGGTGATTGACAGTGTCGAAAGCCTTGGCCAGGTCGATGAAGACGGCTGCACAGTATTGTCTCTTTATCGATGGCGATTATGATATCATTTAGGACCTTGAGCGTGGCTGAGGTGCACCCATGACCAGCTCGGAAACCAGGTTGCATAGTGGAGAAGGTACGGTGGGATTCGAAATGGTCGGTGATCTGTTTGTTAACTTGGCTTTCGAAGATTTTAGAATGGCAGGGCAGGATGGATATAGGTCTATAACAGTTTGGGTCTAGAGTGTTTTCCCCTTTGAAGAGGGGGATGACCGCAACAGCTTTCCAATCTTTGGGGATCTCAAAGGTTGCAACAATTTTGCCGGATAATTTTAGAAAGAGAGGGTCCAGATTATCTAGCCCAGCTGATTTGTAGGGATCCAGATTTTGCAGCTCTTTCAGAACATCAGCTGTCTGGATTTGGGTGAAGGAGAAGCAGGGGGGGGGCAAGTTGCTGCAGGGGGTGCAGAGCGTTCGGCCGGGGTAGGGGTAACCAGGTGGAAAGCATGGCCAGCCGTAGAAAAATGCTTATTGAAATGATCGATTATGACAGTGTTTCCTAGCCTCAGTGCAGTGGGCAGCTGGGAGGAGGTGCTTTTATTCTCCATGGAATTTACAGTGTCCCAAAACTTTTTGGAATTAGTGCTACAGGATGCAAATTTCTGTTTGCAAAAGCTAGCCTTTGCTTTTTTAACTGACTGTGTATATTGGTTCCTGACTTCCCTGAACAGTTGTATATCGCGGGGGCAATTCGATGCTAATGCAGAACGCCACAGGATGTATTTGTGATGGTCAAGGGCAGTCAAGTCTGGGGTGAACCATGGGCTATATCTGTTCTTAGTTCTACATTTTTTGAATGGGGCATGCTTATTTAAGATGGTGAGGAAGGCACTTTTAAAGAGCAACCAGGCATCCTCTACTGACGGGATGAGGTCAATATCCTTCCAGGATACCCGGGCCAGGTCGATTAGAAAGGCCTACTTGCTGAAGTGTTTTAGGGAACATTTGACAGTGATGAGGGGTGGTTGTTTGACCGCAGACCCATTACGGACGCAGGCAATGAGGCAGTGATCGCGGAGATCCTGGTTGAAGACAGCAGACCTGTATTTAGAGGGCAAGTTGGTCAGGATGATATCTAAGAGGGTGCCCATGGTTACGGATTTAGGGTTGTACCTGGTGGGTTCCTTGATAATTTGTGTGAGATTGAGGGCATCTAGCTTAGATTGTAGGACGGCCGGGGTGTTAAGCATATCTCAGTTTAGGTCACCTAATAGTACGAACTCTGAAGATAGATGGGGGGGCAATCAATTCACATATGGTGTCCAGGGCACAGCTGGGGGCTGATATGGGTCTATAACAAGCAGCAACGGTGAGAAACTTGTTTCTGGAAAGGTGAATTATTTAAAGCAGAAGTTCAAATTGTTTGGGCACAGACCTGGATAGTATGACAGAACTCTGCAGGCTATTTCTGGAGTAGATTGCAACTCCTCCCTATTTGGCAGTTCTATCTTGTTGGAAAATGTTGTAGCTGGGGATGAACATTTCAGGATTTTTGTGGCCTTCCTAAGCAATGATTCAGACATGGCTAGGACATCAGGGTTGGCGGAGTGTGCTAAAGCAGTGAATAAAATAAACTTAGGGAGGATGCTTCTGATGTTAACATGCATGAAACCAAGGCTTTTACGGTTACAGAAGTCAACAAATGAGAGCGCTTGGGGAATGGGAGTGGTGCTGGGGGTTGCAGGGCCTGGGTTAACCTCTACATCACCAGAGGAACAGAGGAGGAGTAGGATAAGGGTACGGCTAAAGACCTATAAGAACTGGTCGTCTAGTGCATTCGGAACAGAGAGTAAAAGGAGCAGATTTCTGGACGTGGAAGAATAGATTCAAGGCATAATGTACAGACAATGGTATGGTAGGATGTGAGTACAGTGGAGGTAAACCTAGGCATTCAATGACGATGAGAGAGGTTTTGTCTCTAGAGGCACCAGTTAAGCCAGGTGAGATCACCATATGTGTGGGTGGTGGAACAAAAAACTATCTAAGGCATATTGGGCAGGGCTAGGGGCTCTACAGTGAAATAAGACAATCACTAACCAAAACAGCAATAGACAAGGCATATTGACACTAGGGAAAGGCATGTGTAGCCGAGTGATCATAGGGTCCAATGAGTAGCAATAGGTGGGTCAGGGAGCCGATTCAGTAGTCGCTACTACGCTAGGCGAGCTGGAGACACGGTGATTCAGACAGCTAGCGGACCGGGGCTAGCAGATGGGCCTTCGGCAACGTCGCAACGGAAGAGCCAGTTGAGATCACCTCGGACGATTACGTTGGCAGACCAGTCGTGATGGATCGGCGGGACTGCGTGTCGGCAGTAAAGGGTCCAGGCCAATTGGCAGAAGAGGTCTTGTAGCCCAAGAAATTAGCTGGTGGACCTCTTCGGCTAGCCGGTAGATGGGCCTAGCTCAAGGCTAGCTCAAGGCTAACTGGTGCTTGCTTCGGGACAGAGACGTTAGCCAGGAGTAGCCACTCGTATTGCAGCTAGCTAGCTGCGATGCTCCGGTGTAAAGGTTCAGAGCTTGTGGTAGGAATCCGGAGATGTGGTAGAGAAAAAGCAGTATGCTCTGGGTTGATATCGCGCTGTGCAGACTGGCAGGTATTGACCGAGCTGAGGCTGGCTGGTGTCCGACTTAACGGTGAAGACCCCTAACAGTGGCTAACTGACTACTAGCTAATAGCTAGTTAGCTGGCTAGCTGCTGATGGGGGTATAAAAAAATATAAAAATAGCAGATCCGTACCACATTGGGTGAGGCGGGTTGCAGGAGAGTATATTCAGTCCATAGATGCAAAGTGAGATTAAAATATATACGTAAAAAAATAAGGACGATATTTACACGGGACAAGTCAAAACACACGTCCGACTGCTACGCCATCTTGGAAAAGCTTCATAAAGCTAGTAGGAGTTCTGATCAAGGATCAGTTTCGCCTCGTAGATCATAATGAATAAGATTACATGAACGACGACGACGACGACGGGGGGGGGGGGGGGGGGTCTTATCCTAGATCTGCACTTAGAACATACAATCTTTACTTTCAACTGGAACAACCCTTGTACTTTGTAATTATCTGCCCGTTTCTGTAGTACTGACAAACCAACACAAGGTGGCAGCATAGACTATCATATATGCTCATTAGTCAGTACTCTTGAAGTAGCCTACCTCGCTTTACCTCACCTGAAACTATCAGTGGCCCGCCAACAAACTATCAGTGGCCCGTCAACAAACTATCAGTGGCCCGTCAACAAACTATCAGTGGCCTGTCAACAAACTATCAGTGGCCTGTCAACAAACTATCAGTGGCCTGTCAACAAACTATCAGTGGCCCGCCAACAAACTATCAGTGGCCTGTCAACAAACTATCAGTGGCCCGCCAACAAACTATCAGTGGCCTGTCAACAAACTATCAGTGGCCTGTCAACAAACTATCAGTGGCCTGTCAACAAACTATCAGTGGCCTGTCAACAAACTATCAGTGGCCTGTCAACAAACTATCAGTGGCATGTCAACAAACTATCAGTGGCATGTCAGCAAACTATCAGTGGCCTGTCAACAAACTATCAGTGGCCTGTCAACAAACTATCAGTGGCCTGTCAACAAACTATCAGTGGCCTGTCAACAAACTATCAGTGGCCTGTGTGGTAGAGATAATGCCACTGCCTTAAAATGTGTGTATTCGTATTTGTGGGAGGGAGAAAGAGGGAGAAAGAACACCAGATCGTGGCACACAGACAGACATCTGTATAATGTTTCAGAACCAGAAAGAGACCACAATGGAGAGATTCAGTCAAGTGTTGTCTCCATCACACAGCTGTGGTGTGTGTATGGTGTGTGTGGTGTGTGTATGGTATGTGGTGTCAAACAACCACAGACATTATCCTATCATAATGTTCCAGTATATTCAAATCACTGGGACGTCTCCGTCATCGTTTCTATGGGGAATCCTCGGTTGTGTATTTCCTGCCAGGCTTTCTTATTAATCATTGAAATATGCAGGAGGCCTGTAGGGAAGAGAACAGCGTATGTGTGTGTGTATTAGCAGTGTATATTGGAACCAGGAGTTGGAACCCAAAGTTGTTTTCCAATCTGAACAGAACAATGATTTTCTTTTCATTCCGTTCCACTGTTCCGACCTGCTAAATAAAATTCTGAACCGGTTCGCAACCCCCCAGAATGTACTGGTTTATATCATTCAGTGTGGATAGAGCAATGGAATGGGCAAACTATAGTTTACTGAGTAGTTTACATGTGTGATGGAAAGACAAGTGTAGGGTGCGAGAGGCAACTGAAATTTTGCGGGTGGGGATCCGCTATTGGCTCTTTGAATTGTCAATAGAAGTCGATAGATAGCGTTTTGCTGTTGCCACGACGACGTCACAGCACCAATTTGCCTGGCTGCGATACAGCTGCGGTCCCCAACGTAGCATTTTTCAGCTGGCAGGCAGACACTGGAAGAAGTTTCTGAATGACAGAGGGAGGGCTTTGCATAGGTGCTTTGTTGCAAGATGGCGCCGACAGAGATGGTCACCTCGCTTCGAGTCCCTAGGAAACTATGCAGTATTTTGTTTTTTAATGTATTATTTCTTACATTGTTAGCCCAGGAAATCTTAAGTGTTATTACATACAGCCGGGAATAACTATTGCATATAAGAGCGACGTCAACTTACCAACATTACGACCAGAAATACGACTTTCCTGAAGCGGATCCTTTGTTCGGGCCACCACCCAGGACATTGGATCTAATCCCAGAGGATGACCCAAAACAACATCGCCGCAGAAGGGTAGACGGAGCGGCCTCCTGGTCAGACTTCGGAGGCGTACACACCACCCACCGCTTCCGAGTATATTACTCGCCAATGTCCAGTCTCTAGACAACAAGGTGGACGAAATTAGGGAAAGGGTTGCCTTCCAGAGAGACATCAGAGATGGTAACATTCTCTGTTCACGGGAACATGGCTCTCTGGGGATATGTTGTCGGAGTCTGTACAGCCACCGGGTTTCTTCATGTGTCGCTCTGACAGAAATAAACATCTCTCTTGGAAGAAGAAGGGGGGGGTGTATGCTTCATGATTAACGACTCATGGTGTAATAACAACATACAGGAACTCAAGTCCTTTTGATCACCTGACCTAAAATTCCTTACAATCAAATGCCGACCACATTATCTCCCAAGAGAATTATCTTCAATTACAGTCACAGCTGTGTATATCCCCCCTCAAGGAACTTCACTGGACTCTATGTAAACTGGAAACCATATATCCTGACGCAGCATTTATTGTAGCTGGGGATTTTAACAAAGCTCATTTGAGAACAGGGCTACCTAAATTGTATCAGCACGCGAGCGGACAATACACTGGACCACTGAGATGCATACAAGGCCCTCCCCCGCCCGATCACGACTCCATTTTGCTGCTACCATCCTACAGGCAGAAACTCAAATAGGATGTACCCTTGACTAGAACCATTGGTCTGACCAATCGGAATCCACGCTTCAAGATTGTTTTGATCACGCGGACTGGAAAATGTTCCGGGAAGCCTCCGAGAATAACATACATTTATACCCTGACTCGGTGAGTGAGTTTATAAGGAAGTGCATTGGAGATGTTGTACCCACTGTGACTATTAAGACCTACCCTAACCAGAAACAGTGGATAGATGGTGGCATTCGCGCTGAAAGCGCGAACCACCGCATTCAACCATGGAAAGATGACAAAAAATATGGCCGAATGTAAACAGTGTAGTTATTCCCTCTGCAAGGCAATCAAACAAGCGAAATGTCCTGTCCTGCGTTGCATATAATCAATGCGGTGCCTGTTAATTCATCCTCGAATCACAGCCTACTTCAACATCGCCAAACGGGTTATGATTTAACAAAAGTGCATTGCCGAAAAAAGCACAATCTTTCCACAAATGAACATAAACATCAATGCCTTTATTAAAATCAATACACAGAAGTATATTTTTTCAAACCTGCATATTTAGTTAAAAGAAATTAATGTTAGCAGGCAATATTAACTAGGAAAATTGTGCCACTTCTCTTGGGGACAAAGTGGAGTCGCAATTCAATGGCTCAGACACGAGACGTATGTGGATGGGTCTACAGGCAATCATGGACTACAAAAAGAAAACCAGCCACGTCACGGACACCGGCATCTTGCTTCCAGACAAACTAAAACATATTTTTTGCCCGCTTTGAGGATAATACAGTGCCACCGACGCGGCCCGCTACCAAAGACTGCGGCCCCCCCTCTCCTTCTCCGTGGCCGACGGAGCCTATGATTTGATAGAGCAGTCTGGCTGAGCGGTGGTAGGCAGCAGCAGGCTCGTAAGCATTCATTCAAACAGCACTTTCCTGCGTATGCCAGCATCTCTTAGCAATGCTTGAAGCACAGCTCTGTTTATGACTTCAAGCCTATCAACTCCTGAGATTAGGCTGGCAACACTAAAGTGCCTATAAGAACATCCAATAGTCAAAGGTACATGAAATACAAATGGTATGGAGAGAAATAGTCGACGCATCATAATTCCTATAATAACTACAACCTAAAACTTCTTAACTGGGAATATTGAACCACCAGCTTTCATATGTTCTCATGTTCTGAACAAGAAAATTAAACGTTAGCTTTTTTACATGGCACATATTGCACTTTTACTTCCTTCTCCAACACTGTGTTTTTCCATTATGTAATGAAATTGAACATTTCATTATTTATTTGAGACTAAATAGATTTTATTTATGTATTACATTAACTTAAAATAAGTGCACACATAAAATGTTTTTTAAAATAAATTAAAATTAAAATAAAATAAAAAAATGTTTAAAAAAAAAATTGGCAGTTTAATCGGTATCGTCTTTTTTTGGTCCTCCAATAAATCGGTATCGGTGTTGAAAAATCATAATCGGTCGACCTCTACCCTAGACCCACTTCGGTTTGAATACCGCCCCAACAGGTCCACAGGCGATGCAATCGCCATCACACTGCACACTGCCCTATCCCATCTGGACAAGACGAATACCTATGTAAGAATACTGTTCATTGACTACAGCTCAGCATTCAACACCATAGTACCCTCCAAGCTCATCATTAAGCTTGAGGCACTGGGTCTAAACCCTGCCCTGTGCTATTGGGTCCTGGATTTTCTGACGTGCCGCCCCCAGGTGGTGAACGTAGGAAACAACATCTCCACTTTGCTGATCCTCAACACTGGGTGCGTGCTCAGCCCTCTCCTGTACTCCCTGTTCACCCATGACTGTGCGGCCATGCACGCCTCCAACTTGATCATCAAGTTTGCAGACGACACAACAGTATGGGCTTGATTACCAACAATGACGAGACGGCCTACAGGGAGGAGGTGAAGGCACTCGGAGTGTGGTGTCAGGAAAACAATCTCTCACTCAACGTCAACAAAACAAAAGGAGATGATCGTGGACTTCAGGAAATAGCGGAGGGAGCACCCCCCTATCCACATCGACGGGACAGTAGTGGAGAAGGTGGAAAGTTAAGTTCTTTAGCGTACACATCACGGACAAACTGAAATGGTCTACCCACACTCAGGAGGCTGAAGAAATTTGGCTTGTCACCTAAAACCCTCACAAACTTTTACAGATGCACAATTGAGAACATCCTGTCGGGCTGTATCACCGCCTGGTACGGCAACATCACCACCCTCAACCACAAGGCTCTCCAGAGGGTGGTGCGGTCTGCACAACGCATCACCGGGGGCAAACTACCTGCCCTCCAGGACACCTACAGCACCCGATGTCACAGGAAGGCCAAAAAGATCATATAAGGACAACAACCACCCGAGCCACTGCCTGTTCACCCCACTACCAACCAGGAGACGAGGTCAGTACAGGTGCATCAAAGCTGGGACCGAGAGACTGAAAAACAGCTTCTATCTCAAGGCCATCAGACTGTTAAACACCCATCACTACAACAGAGAGGTTGTTGCCTACATACAGACTCAAATCATTAGCCAATTTAATAAATGGATCACTAGTCACATAAAAAAATTACACTTTAATAATGTTTACATATCTTCCATTACTCATCTCATATGTATATACTGTATTTTATACCATCTATTACATCTTGCCTATGCCGCTCGGTCATCGGTCATCCATATATATTTCTCTGTACACATTCTTCTTCCTTCCTTTTACATTTGTGTGTATTAGGTAGTTGTTGTGAAACTGTTAGATTACTTGTTAGATATTACCGCACTGTCGGAACTAGAAGCACACGCATTTCACTACACTCGCATTAACATCTTCTAACCATGTGTATGTGACCAATAAAATTTGATTTGATTTGTGTTTTTTGTGGGACTAGAAAAAAATGCCCTGAATGTAAAATAAAGTTTTTAACCGGTTCCCATGCTTTTAAAATAGTGGTTCTGTTCTGGTACAGTATAGATCCCTTTCATTCCCGGTTCTGATTCTGTTACTTTTTTTTTGGTTTTTCGGTTCTATTCCCTGAACCGGTTCCAACCAGATGTGTTCATAATTCGTCACACCTACTTGGTCATGTCATTGACATTCTCGGCGGCAAAGAAGAAAGTCTGGAAGCGCTGGTGGCACATTTGGAAGACACTGGGGAGAGAGAAAGAAAGACAGACACAGAGAGAGAGCGGAGAGAGAGTGGGGAAGAGAGAGATAGGCAGTTAGGATTAAGTTAGCTCCAGCGTTGAGCGTTTTGGGATATTAAATTGCTATTTGAACCCAGATGTGACTACAGTACTTCCCACAATAAGTTGGGTGAATTCTGGCCCATTCCTCCCTGACAGTGCTGGTGTAACTGAGTCAGGTTTGTAGGCCTCCTTGCTCACACACGCATTTTTAGCTCTGCCCACAAATTTTCTATAGGATTGAGGTCAGGGCTTTGTGATGGCCACTCCAATACCTTGACTTTGTTGTCTTTTAGCAATTTTACCACAACTTTGGAAGTATGCTTGGGGTCATTGTCCATTTGGAAGACCAATTTGCGACCAAGCTTCAACTTCCTGACTGATGTCTTGAGATGTTGCTTCAATATATCCACATAATTTCCCTCCCTCATGATGCCATCTATTTTGTGAAGTGCACCAGTCCCTCCTGCAGCAAAGCACCCCCACAACATGAATCTGCCACCCCTGTGCTTCACGGTTGGGATGGTGTTCTTCGGCTTGCAAGCCTCCCCCTTTTTCCTCCAAACATAACGATGGTCATTATGGCCAAACAATTCTATTTTTGTTTCATCAGACCAGAGGACATTTCTCCAAAAAGTGCAATCTTTGTCCCCATGTGCAGTTGCAAACCGTAGTCTGGCTTTTTTAATGGCGGTTTAGGAGCAGTGGCTTCTTCCTTGCTGAGCGGCCTTTCAGGTTATGTCGATATAGGACTAGTTTTACTGTGGATAAAGATACTTTTGTACCTGTTTTCTCCAGCATCTTCACAAGGTCCTTTGCTGTTGTTCTGGGATTGATTTGCACTTTTCGCACCAAAGTACGTTCATCTCTAGGAGACAGAACACGTCTCCTTCCTGAGCAATATGATGGCTGCGTGGGCCCATGGTGTTTATACTTGCGTACTATTGTTTGTACAGATGAACGTGGTACCTTCAAGCGTTTGGAAATTGCTCCCAAGGATGAACCAGATTGTGGAGGTCTCCAATTTCTTTTCCTGAGGTCTTAGCTGATTTCTTTAGATTTTTCCATGATGTTAAGCAAAGAGGTACTGAGTTTGAAGGTAGGCCTTGAAATACATCTGCAGGTACACCTCCAATTGACTCAAATGATGTCAATTAGCCTATCAGAAGCTTCTAAAACCATGACATAATTTTCTGGAATTTTCCAAGCTGTTTAATGGCACAGTCAACTTAGTGTATGCAAACTTCTGACCCACTGGAATTGAGATACAGTGAATTATAAGTGAAATAATCTCTGTTAACAATTGTTGGAAAAATTACTTGTGTCATGCACAAAGTAGATGTCCTAACCGACTTGCCAAAACTATAGTTTGTTAACAAGAAATTTGTGGAGTGGTTGAAAAACGAGTTTTAATGACTTCAACCTAAGTATATGTAAACTCCCAACTTCAACTGTATCTCATCACACTAGACACTATGTGGCAAAGGTACTTACTACTTCCTCTTGTGTTCTCCTGCACTCTCTATGTTGTAGCTGGAGATATGAACCAGGCCCTCTGCTTTCTCCTCCTGGCAATGACAAACAAATAAATAGGTTAATCAACCACAACTACTGCTGCCATGATAGTAAGTAAGTTGCCTTGTCCGAGCCAAAACGGCCCACAGGGCAGGACCCTATTTCCTGTTTCTGTAGCGTGAGGCAGCTTGATGTACAAGTACACCCCCTGGATGCTAGTCTATCTCCTGTTTCTGTAGCGTCAGGCAGCTTGATGTACAAGTACACCCCCTGGATGCTAGTCTATCGCAGTGCCTTAACCCCAATTAATGCTGAGTGCCAAGCATTTTTTAAGTCTGTCGGGGATCGAACCCCCAACCTTCCAACCTCAGGGCGGACACTGGTGCGCTGCTGCCATGATGGCCGGGTTATTAAACCAGACTGAACCATACAAGCACAGTGTTCTCTCTGGCTCAGTCAGGCTACTTACAATAAACACGGTCTAAAAGACAGAGAGAATGACAAAATCACACTGCACAGTGGAAACCTGTTTAGGCTGATAAAACAGAATTGTGTACAACCACATGCAAATAATACTATCACTGTGAGACATGATATTATTGGTATTTTATAACTTTACATGCATAATGATATGCTCATATGATATAATAGCATATGACACAATTGCACTTTAACTGTACATTGACGTGAGCAGATCCCCTGTCAATTCAAAAAGACATATAAACATTCAAGTTAAATAGGTGTATTTCAGTGATGTGAAATATTCAGAATGTTGCCGATTAGAAATGTAATGAATAGAGTCGCCGTGATTCCCCATTCATCATGATGCACAATGTTCTCTTCTACACAATGCATTTCTATCTGAATGGTCTGTAATGTTGCACCATCCAGAACAACCATGTCACCATGTTCTAGAAGTAAACCTATGATAAAGTAGTAGACTTGACTGTGTAGGTCTGTGTATAGAGCCATCATGGTCGAGCGTTGTGCGCGCATCCCGACATCAAAAAGCTCTGTAGCTCAAGTTTTTAGTTTTTTGGGGGATTTTACTTTATTTAACTAGGCAAGTCAGTTAAGAACAAATTCTTATTTTCAATGACAGCCTAGGAACAGTGGGTTAACTTACCTTGTCAGCTCTGGGATTTGATCTTGCAACCTTTCGGTTACTAGTCCAACGCTCTAACCACTAGGCTACTTGCCTCCCTGAGTCTGGACCTTGATGAACTTAAATAGTGAGTGAGTCATGACCACGAAAACACCAGACTGATGGCTATAGCCATGATCAACAAGTATATTATTCTTCTGGGTTTATCTAGCTCTATTTGGAATATTTTATCTTGCCTCGCCGGCTTGGTAGTTTGCTCGGTTATCAATCCTCTGATGCACATTTGTGATGTTGTAGACGATAACCATCTGATTACGTTTTTGTTAACTTGTATGAGCTGTATTTGAAGTTACACGTTATCGTATCAACAGAGAACTTTCTGATTCCCAACGGTGCGCTCAGCTTTTCCTGGCACAGAGTCCATATGTATACCATCCTTTTTCCTGTCCTTTTTGTTGGATGAAGGGATAGGGGTGGGGGGGTTGGAGGTTCGACAACTATCCTAGTTCCTCTTGTGCATGTGCCAACCCTCTCCTACACGTACAGCATCCCATCTATCCAGAAAGCGCTTGATTTGACCATTTCTATTAGCAACGATGAGGTAATAAATGAATGCGTTCACCTGCTGGCTGGTATACCAGTAGAGAGTGGGGCCCTTGAGGACGAACCAGAAGCGCTGCCATTTCTGGGTCATGAACACGCTGCTCTCCTTCCTCTTCTTCCACAGCCAGCCGTCACAGTCGGGCTGAACCAGCTCACGACACGACACACGCCGCCTGCTCGTCGCTGTACTCTTGCCTGGGAGGGAGGGAGGGAGGGAGGGAGCGAGCGAGCGAGAGGAGAGAGAACAGAGAGGGGGAGAGAGAACAGAGAGTGGGAGGATAGAAGATTGATAGAGGAGAAAGGGAGAGAGAGAGAGAAAGAAAGAAAGTCAAGGTTTTTTGCGTGGACTATGTTCATACAAAAACAATCTCAGTGACATAATGCGGGAAAGTAAATACATAATCTAAATAAGGAAGGTCGGGAGAAGTCCACTAAAACAAAGACCTACCTTTTGTAGACATCTTTTTTGGTTCTTTATCCTCCTAAAAGGGGAAAACAAAACAGTCTTATTCTTATGTTCAAGTCTAAATTGTGTCTGCAACTACAGCATGGAAAAAATCTGTGACGAAACACCGAAATCAGTCAAATTAATTTTCTATGTGAAATGAATGACGAAACAGAGGGTGTGTTTCTCTCTCACCCCGTGTACACCCATCTCAGGGCAGGAACTGACGCTAGCTCTGGCTAGCTCTAGTACCCGGGGGGACGGACTACTGGGGGGCGCAGAGCCCTCTCCCCTGGGCCTGGGGCTGAACCTGGACCCCTTCAAACTATTGGTGTCTCCTAGGACAAACACACACACACAGAAACACACACACAGGTGAGAACACTTGTTATAGGACACAACTACGGTTAATATGGCCTCCCTCTCTCTCTCTTCCCTGCTCCCTCCTCTCTCTTCCCTGCTCCCTCCACTACGGTTAATATGGCCTTACCGATCAAAATCTCACAACTGTGTGCAACTAACATTTTGTCTCCAACAGTGCAACTAACATTTTGTCTCCAACAGTCCTACTTCAGCTGCTATTTATTTACTGGGGTCAGGTTCTCTCCAGTATCATACTGGTTGTGGATGCCGAGAGTAACTTAACAGGACCCTGATAGGCTATCTACAGAAACATGTTATGGCGATCAGCGGTTTACTTCGTTCTGATACTAAATGTTATGATAGCTACATAGCGACACTTGTTCTACTGACAAGGGGGAATCAATTAGGTGACTTGGATGATTATTTCTTGTAAATGCCAGGTAGGCTAATCCTTATAAAATATATCCTAATGGCCTATGTGACCTGGCACGCCTTCTACCCAAAAATGGTCATGTCTATGGTTCTGACCTGCAGACAGGTATGAGAGCTCCCCCTGGTGGTGGGGGTGTGAGGTGTATGTCAGGCTGCTGTCCAATCCCCTGTCATTGGACAGCTCCGACTCCTCCTGGCCCATGTGTTGGCTCACCACTGGCCCCTGAACCGCTGTCCTGCATACAGAGAGAGGGGACACACGTCATCACACTAACACCATTATCACCCAGGCTCTACGGACACAACATCACTAACACTATCTACACACATCACCCACGCTCTACTCTGTCCTCTTGGGTGGCAGCCTTGTTCAACACCACCCACGCTCTCCTCTGCCCTCTTGGGTGGCAGCCTTCTTCAACACCACCCACGCTCTCCTCTACCCTCTTGGGTGGCAGCCTTGTTCAACACCACCCACGCTCTCCTCTGTCCTCTTGGGTGGCAGCCTTCTTCAACACCACCCACGCTCTCCTCTGCCCTCTTGGGTGGCAGCCTTGTTCAACACCACCCACGCTCTACTCTGTGCCCTGGATGGAAGCCTTCTTCAACACCACCCACGCTCTCCTCTACCCTCTTGGGTGGCAGCCTTGTTCAACACCACCCACGCTCTCCTCTGTCCTCTTGGGTGGCAGCCTTCTTCAACACCACCCACGCTCTCCTCTGCCCTCTTGGGTGGCAGCCTTGTTCAACACCACCCACGCTCTCCTCTGCCCTCTTGGGTGGCAGCCTTGTTCAACACCACCCACGCTCTCCTCTGTCCTCTTGGGTGGCAGCCTTGTTCAACACCACCCACGCTCTCCTCTGTCCTCTTGGGTGGCAGCCTTGTTCAACACCACCCACGCTCTACTCTGTCCTCTTGGGTGGCAGCCTTCTTCAACACCACCCACGCTCTCCTCTGTCCTCTTGGGTGGCAGCCTTGTTCAACACCACCCACGCTCTACTCTGTCCTCTTGGGTGGCAGCCTTCTTCAACACCACCCACGCTCTCCTCTGTCCTCTTGGGTGGCAGCCTTGTTCAACACCACCCACACTCTCCTCTGCCCTCTTGGGTGGCAGCCTTGTTCAACACCACCCACGCTCTCCTCTGTCCTCTTGGGTGGCAGCCTTGTTCAACACCACCCACGCTCTCCTCTGTCCTCTTGGGTGGCAGCCTTGTTCAATACCACCCACGCTCTCCTCTGCCCTCTTGGGTGGCAGCCTTGTTCAACACCACCCACGCTCTCCTCTACCCTCTTGGGTGGCAGCATT